>NC_044913.1:49215332-49515332 GCF_001633185.2 Quercus lobata
AGGCTTATTGGATGGAATTGATGAACTGAGGATGGATTTGGGGTCTTAGGGATGAGGGTGATAAAGGTGTGGTTTATCTCTTTCAAAATAAGACCACTAGCAAAAAAAGACTGGACCATGGCAATGACTTCTGTGCCAACAGTAACCCAATAAGATTTGTAAAAAATGGCTGACATTCCATCAGGACTAGGGGATTTTGAAGAAGCAAAACTGAATGCAACAGATTTAATTTCATCATCAGAGGGAATGGCACACAGGGATTCATTTTCTTCAGGGGAGATGGAGTGAGGGATGAGACCAGAGGGGTCAATATGGTGGCAAGGGTGAGGATGCTGGGATGTAAAAAGATTTTTGTAGAAGTTGACAAAGCAGTCACTGACTTGTTGGTGGCCAGAAAGCCATGAGCCAGAGTCATCTTTTATAAAATCAATTGCATTCTTTCTTCTGCGAATAATGATGGAAAGAAGGAAAAATCTTGTATTGAGGTTTGATGATGTGTACTAATGGATTCTTGATTTTTGGCACCAATACAAATCTTCACGGATCATGCATTCATTGAATTCACACATAAGAGTGTTCTCAGTAGAAGTGTTGGAGGTAGAGGGAGGCAAGCCTTGGACTTTATTTATTTATCTATGCCTTCTTTGTCGCTGGAGGTACTTAATTTTAAATTTTAATATGTATCCCAGCATTTTTAGACCTCTAACATAGGTCCGTTTGAATTGGACTTATTATTATTGAAACTGAAAAATTGAAAACACTGTAATAAAATAATTTTTAAATGGGTGAATAGTATCGTAGGACCCATTTTTAATATTTTTAATGCATGAACAGTGCTGCTACAGTGATGAACAGTATGTGAATAGTGATTTTTGTCCCCTATTCAATGAACCCATGTGATGTTACTGTTCACGCACAGGAAAAAAAAAAAAATCTGAAAACACAAACTGAAAAAACGCAGACGCCCACCCCAAACGCTCACATAATCTTTAACTTCAAATCTGCCAACAAAAGTAGCTCGTATCAGTATTGGGCTTGTTACATTCTTAATACTTTTTTAAAATTATCCCTTAAGAAACTTTTGTATGTGATTTGAATTGTATAAGGTCACATGACAAAAAATAATTACTATTTCAACAGTGTGAAGTTTATAGTTTTTATTCAATGATTGACCTTTAATATACTTACATTTGAATTTCAACACTGTTCTCCTTACTATAACAATATTTCAACAACTTGACAAAAGAATAAAATTTAGAATTCTAGTACTCAGGTTTCAAAAAAAAAATCCAGTTCTTAGAGATGTCCTGAAATCATTAATTTAAGCCAATTATTCACTTAGAAGCTTCTTCACAAATTGGCCACTATCTGGATAAAATAGTGTCTACAAAAATTAATCAAAGGTTAGAAAATGTATTCCACACGTCTTAATCCAAGTATAATTATTGGGAATTTATTGGTATTTCTAAGTAATATAAAAAATTCAAGCTTGTTTACATTTTCTTTCAAGTTCACATATTTTAAATAATATAAAGGGTTTTTTTTTTTTTTTTTCCAGATGTGAAAAAGTTTGCTCAATTTGGATAAATGTAAATAAAGGAATTCTTTGTAACTTGTTAAAATGATCCAAACATACATACATACATACATACATAAATATATATATATATATATATGGGTTGAGTTCAAGTTACACCTAATGTAGCTTTAAGTAATATTACACCACTGAATTTTTTTTTAATTGGATGCGAATTTTGATAAATCCACTATTAGATTACATTATTTTTGTATATTTTCCATGCTTGCAAAATTTCAAGGTGATCAAAGATTAATAGTCATGTCATTAATCAATTGTTTAAATTCAAGTTTTTGTAGTTTGAAATAATGCATAAAAATGAGTTTATGGATCGAATGGTAAATAACATCCAATTGATATGAAAATTGACGTAAATATTAAGAACATATAAAACATGTAATTCAACGGTGAGATTTTTAAAATATGAATTTTATAACAAGTTATTGGGTGGAGAGAGAGAGAGAGAGAGGATTATGGGTTTGTGGGGTTTTTTTTTTTTTTTTTTTTTTTTTTTTTTTTTAGATAATTACAATATGCTACCAACATCGCAACTTGAATTATTTCCCTTATAAACTCCCAAGCACCTTGTGCATGGAGAAATGTCAATTATGCTTACAATGCTCTTAGCACATTGAGCGTAGTTAAGGCTCTTAGCACAAAATGCTCTTAAGCACATTAAGGCTCTTAGCATAAAATTCTTATACGGCACTTAGCACAAAATGTTATATTTAAATACTCATTTTTCATTATTATTTGATGTGAGACTTTACCATTGGACTAACCAATCACTGATTCACCATATCTCTCACATTATTATGAACATATCTTTAAATGCTCTGAATTTTTTTATATAAAAAATACTCCTAAAATTTATGGGTTATGCGTGGAAAAAAAAAAGTGAATATTAGGAGGAAATTAGATGTGTTTGTACAAAATTTTAAAGATATACCGATAGGTAAAATTTACACAAAATTTTAAAGTGAATATTAGAAGGAAAAATTTAGATGTGTTTGTACAAAATTTTAAAGATATACCGATAGTTAAAATTTACACAAAATTTTAAATTTTGTTTAAATATAGGGATTGGGGATATTTCAAAAAAGCCAGGGCCCATGGGGGCCATTCCCCCTCCCCACTCCCACCGCCTATGTCTGGTCAGACAATTATATTGAAGGATAATTAGGATTGACATTATAATTAACAAAAATCCATAGACGTTTGAACAAAGATGAGAAGGTAGGGAATGAAGATGTATTCCATTTAATTAACACTTTTCCAAGAAACTAAGCAAAGTTATAGTATTGAACTAGATTGCAGACTCTCTCCTATGCTTTACACAATAATTATCTTATGTATCAAGTAAATGTATCATATCTCTGACAAGAGCATATGTGCACTACAAAATTCAGAATCTAAAATATTGTGCAAAAGATGATGCATATGCAAGAATTTTTATTTTTATTTTTTAAAAATCTAGGTTGTTTCTTTTAATACTCTCTTTCTCTCTGTCGTTTTTTTGTGAATACTGCAGAAGAAATAATAATTTCAAATAGCCCAAAGTTCGTGGGGAACTGTCATTGGCAAGTGCCAAGGGATTGTCTAAGCAGTTTGCATAATTGCATCAGATTGGATCAAGCACTAATTGGAACATGCTTTATTGGGGAGTGCTACTGCGTTAAGTTTAATGCAGTTAGCAACATAAGCTTACAATAAATAAGAGGAAGATTATGCTTCTCTCTCTCTCTCTCTCTCTCAAACTTTTGTTCTTTGTAGTTAGAAAACTGAGTAATAAAAAACCAGGCGAACAACAAAGGACGATGGCAATTTATGACTTACAGCAAAGAAAGAGTATACCCAAATTATTTGGGTACAATTCCAAAAGTAAATTGGAAAAAGCATGGTGTATCGAGTTATAATATGGTAGTTCAGTGATGATTTCAAAGTTATTTGATTCTAGTTAATTGGTTATCTCAATTTTAAATACCATTCGATTCTTAAAAGAAAAGAAAAAAAAAAAAAAAAGACTTTAGATGCCATTCAATGAAACTTTTGAAACACTCCAATAAACTAAAGATATCATGGAAGATGATTTTAACTTTATTTTGGAATATATATATATATAAAATAAAATGGAATAAATGTTATAAATGTGTTCATGCATTAGCACATGAATACTTAAGTTTGTATGAATTAAGATCCTCTTGAGTTCTTTGTATAACGGAGTTTCTAAAATCTCATCCATTTATTTTGAAATGAGTGGATTAGATTTTATGACGTAATCAAATTGTATAAAAATGTTGACAATGATTATTTTGACATCTATTTAAATTGTTGATGATGTGGCAAAATTCAATATACTTATCTCAAAATAGATGGATAGGATTTTAGAAACTCTATGGTAGAATTATCCTAAGAACTTTAGAGGATTTTAATTCATCACTTAACTTACTATTAGCCAAAAAAGCAAAAGGTATCACTTGACTTACCACCACTTGAGTATCCTCCTCTTGGATTTTCCCTTTATTTATGTCAAACCCTTCTTGAGTAGACAATATTAATGATTGGTTTAATTTCTCTCCCTTTTTAAGTATCCTTTTATTATATACGAAAGAAATGATCAGTAATATAGAGTTGCCGAAGTTGTAGTTTCAAATGCAATCTTGCATTTCACATTTTTTTTTTAATCTTATCTTGTCATTTCTATCATTTGTATAATGCGTTATCAACGAAGCTCAGACCAAATGTAAAAGAAAGTATTCTCCCCTTTATTCTTCATCATCATGGAAAGCAATCTATTGTAAGCGCCCCCAAGGCATGGTCCATGTAGCAAACCCTTAACTAGACCAACTAATTGACCCCTACATAGAGGTATAACTTAACTAGACAGTGAATCTGGGTAAGGTACGGACATGAGAAGTTATTAAGCAGTCAATCAATTTAATCAACGAATAGGCTTCCACTCGTATCTCTTAGTTATGTTTTAATAAAGGGCCCCCCTAAACAGGACCCCTCCTAAGCATGCATAACATCATTAGATAAATAAATTGAATAAAAAGCAATCAACGAAAAGCCAAATAAGTTGATGCCATGTTTACCACCCGCTTGACCCTGGGCTGAATGTCATGTGTTTTAAGCATGAAAGAGATGCAAATTTTCCCCAGAAGTCCCCACCAAAATGAAAATTTTGTCCTATAGTTTCTTATTTTTGGCATTAGATTAGAAGAGACAAGATACGAGATAGAGAGGGATGTGGCGAGCCGGTGATGATAAAGAAGTAGATGGAAACATCCTCTTGAAAGGTTTGGTTGCTGACTCTTCCACTGCACCATTTGCAGTTCTACCAATTAAACTTAACTAAACATCTGAAAGTAACAAACTTAAACCTTAATATCTTTCACAATTGGTGTAATCTTCCAAGTTCACGTGTTCTTCCTATGAGGATTTTGTAGAGGAGAGAATCCATTTCCATGACTACTTTTGAAACTCCCCTGATCCCTTAGTGATTGGCACAGTGGCATGAATAGGTTGCTGGCTTCACAGAAAATTATAGTATTAGCATGAACCTATATTCCTTGTTTCATACAGATTAAAACCACTATTCAAGAGTAGAAATTGATACAACGATTATTATATCACACTTGCATGACAAACCATAACTCAAAGGTGTATATTTTTTCTTTTTTGGCTGGATAACCAAAGGTGTAAACTAACTAGCAAGTACTGAAATCCATATTTTGAGCCCACAAGCCCCAGATCTCATACATCTAAAAGTGCTTAAGTACCCAAAATTCAACCATTCACCATAAAGGAAAATGACTCTTAGTACAGGCAAATAATACTTTCTCCATTGCTAGCTCGACCTCACTGCAAGTGCAATCCATAGGGAAAATTACACAAAATTCTTTATCAACATATTTAACATGAAAACATACAGTAACATCAATGAGCAAAAAATTGTACAACTAATCAAATTAAAAAAAAAAGAAAAAAAAGAAAAAAAAAAAGGGTTTTACATAAGAATGATAGTATGCTTGTACCTTTCTCGGCTCTTTGGCCAAGACAATATACCCCAATTCTGCAAATAATGATTCAGCAATTCTCCAAGAAGAATAATTACTCATGCTATACTGCAAAACATTGATGAGATCAAGCATGTTGAGCCAGGACGTCAACACTCAAACTGATTTTCTCATAACAATATAATTGACTTTTAGGTCCTTGATCTTTATCCACTTCCATGATGAATAACAGGTGAAGCGGGTATGCTAATTGACCTATGGCTCGTGAATAGGATTATTGGGCTTAATCAAATAATCCAAGGAAAAACCAGGATTGAGGAAAGATACAGTTCAAGCTGCATTAACTCTATCCACTATCAGCTTCCGATTGTTCTTCCTCAATATCTTTAATGCTTTGAACTATATCAGCGACTTTTTTGGATATGTGTTCTGTGTGTTGTTCCAAATCTTTCAAAATCATGTTTAATTGTTCTTCATATGCAGCACATCGACGCTTACACTTTTGCTTCTCATTATACAACTCAAGGGACAGCTCACGGATTCTCTTATCTTTCTCATCCTGCAAAAAAGGTGAATAATTGGGTTTGCTACATATGACATTGAAATGGCTAAAGCATTACTGATAAATCAAGAAACAACAAATTTAAAACCCTGGACATAAGAAATAGCAGAAATATCCAGTCCAGTTGAAGATAGAATTCACACTGAGCATGTACAAGATTCAATCTATTTTCAGTGATTCCTGCTAGTTGTGACATATTAATTCACATTGGGGGTTTGAGTCTTTGTGTGGAGTTCAGAGGGTTTTATTGTATTTCAATACCCTGTGATTGGACAATATTTCAGTTAAGTCTCTTGAGTTTCTACTTGACCAATGAACCCTGAAAATTTAAAATTACTTCCATACCACCCAATTGTTAGCCTCAATTAAATAGAGGAATCCAACTTAAGCATGTGACTTTTTCATCTTTTTTTTTTTTTGTGGGGGGGGGTGTTAAATTTTTGTCAAAAGATATGTAAAACAAACCAGGCAAGCCATTTTAGCATCAAGATTTAGATTAAATTCCTGAGTGTAGACCAGACAATGGCAGACCCACTTCCAAAACCCAAATTCAATCATTGAGTTTTCCTATGATGGCGCTTCAAATGTAAACATAATAAAATTAGTCAAAACGATAACTATGGCCTTCATATAGGTCTTGGCTGTAATTGGTTGTAATGACCAACACACAGCAAGATCAGGCTTGACGCTCCCTGTGCATGGTAATAAATTAATAATCTTACCACTGTAACTCATTCAAAAAACATGGATTAGCAAATCAACTGCAATAATATTGTATCAAGTATAGTCAGATACTAAGATATCAATCTCAAACTCCTCATTGAGAGCTTTTGGGATCCCTTCCGGGGAAATTTACCAGGACTCAATAGTTTCTTGAGTTCAAGTAGTGATAATATTATAAATATCAATCTCAAACATACCTCACTAACTAAGTGCTTTCCTGATCCCCGCCATGGGACTTTACTGGGACTCATTAGTTTATGATTATGCTCTTTCACAAATTTGGTGACAACCCACTTCACTCCATCCCTTAAAGCTAGCCTTATCATTGCCTGACAGCCCTCTCGGGTAACAGGGGGTGGAGGAAGAACTCTGTCTTTTCTATAAACATACTTTTTTGCACGAAAGCCTTCTTTTGAACAAACAAAATCTTGACCAATAACCTGATTGTTCACTCGTGAACGACGGTTATGGTGTATACGTACAGTGAAACCAGTGCGCCTACCATAGGTAACATAAAATTCTCTAGCTTCATCTCTTGAATTGAACTCCATGCCTACGTATGGTTCTAAAGCTTCTGCATTCATAGGTAAATCTCCAACAGATTGATCTGACACCCTGTCATCTTCACCTATACACAAGTTTAAGTTGTTTGGAAGCCCATCTTCTATCCTTATATGCTTCTCATATGTTTCAGCTTGCAAATCTAGGTCACTGTCATCTAAGTCAAATCCCTGATGAGGTTCATTATCCATCATCCTCCTACAGTAGAAATCAAAAGGGTCATTCTAAATGTAATATCAAGCCGCCCACACAAGAAAAATCTAGAGAAAAATTGCATTCAACATGTAAACCTAACTACACTTTTACTATAGTTAATTTCTTGATCCTCATTTTTTCTGAAAAAAAAAAAAGTCTTTAAAAATCAATGCTCAGTTCTTTCTGCTCCAACAGCATCTGTAATGATAATGAAGTTAGGGGATGACAAAGGCGTCAAGGTAATTTTTTGATGATGCAATGTTTCAATGATGTTTCATTGCACACAAAAATTTATTAACAGTAAAATGGTCATGGTAACATATTAAGCATGCAAGAAGAGAACCAAAGGATAGAAACTTATATAGGACAAGGAAACAATGAAAAACACATTGACAATTCACAAGTAATACTTCAAATTAGAATGTAAAAGACATCAGGAAAGTTATTGAGGATGATTTGTATTCATTGATCTTTGAGAGAGAATAAAGTCATAAATGATAAGATTTTGATTTAGTTATTATTGAAAATATGCAAAACTTATTAACGCTGAAACAACTATCAATTTTTCAATTACCTGAATTATATGACAAAATAAGGTTTCAATCATGAGTAGACCTCTACTAGTGGGACAAACAGAACTACTAAAATCGTCTCAAAATCTTATAAGACTTAAAGGGGGTCATTTCAGGGCTAATTGGAAGCTAAGCGATTCTGGTATTAAGGATTCAATGTAGCTATTGAGTATTGACACTAACCTACATGGTCATTGACTCATTTACAATTTCCACCCTAACCCACAATTATTTTTGCAATATCAACACCTTAATTCAAGATTAACTTGCAATGCCCACCCCAATATCTAATATCAGTATTAAAATGCAAAATTTAGAAAGGTCCACTTGAGTGAACATTACAAATTAATTTTGATACATTAGTGCACACTACCACATAAACCAGCCCACTAATTTGGTAATTTCAACACTAATTTTGACTGGTAAACTGATCTCCAATCTGGGTATTGAATATATATTGATCACAAAAATTTATAGTTTAGGATGGACATTACAAATAATCCTATAGTTTATGGTGGATAGTTACAATAAACCCCGGTATCAAAAAGTAACTTTTTTCAACTCAAATTATGTTTTGCCTAAATATTCCAATGGATAGGAAAATTTAGCCCCAAAAAAAATGGTGATTTTCTTTTGGGTATAAGAAATAACTAATATATATCTTGGGCAAGATTAGAAAGTCAGCTCATTAAGTAAAAGAAAAAAGAGTGTGCCATTCAAAGAAGAAGAAGAAAACAAAAACTGGTATTTGAGTTGATGAACTCACCGAGTGGAAAGGGCAAGTCCTAGATCGAGATTGAAGCGTGCATGGTGGAAAGAAGCAGAGGAGTTTTGAGGTTGTTCTTCTGACTTCTGAATTCTGTCTTTCTGTGTTCTGTTCTTGTCTTGCTCGATCTGCTTCTTCTTCTTCTTCTTCTTCTTCTTCTATGTTGGGGAGTTTGGTCTCGTTTGTTTTTGCAGAGAGAGAGAGAAGTGGTGGGGCCAGGTCCGAGCTGGGGCCCACAGTGGAGAAAGTGAGTGTACGGACACGAAGGTTGTTGGTTTTGTGTTTGTGTGTGTGCGCGCGTGTGATAGTGATAGGCTAGTTGATGTGATCCGTCGTTTTATTGTGTGTGTGGTCCAATCGCCAATAAAGTGCGTTGACATTATTAAAATTCCTCTGTTTGTGCGCGCGCGCGTGTGTGTTTTTTGTTTGTCTTTGGCCAAGCAAGCAAGAGAAAATTAAAAATAGGTTAAATTGCTGACTACGTTTTGAGAGTGATTGAATTTACCGCATGAAGTTACTTAGCACGAGTTTGGCTAAGGTTTAAAAAGTTAATTTATTTTGCTATTTAATTTATTTTTATTATTATTTATGAATTTTATTACATTTTTTTGGTATTATTTATAGATTCTATTGTACTATTTCAGCTAATTTTTACATTTATTTACAATACTTTCAACAAAAAAATTTCAATTTCAGTAAAATAAGCGAATCCCAAACAGATTCTTAGTGTGCGTACACTCACTTTCTCCACTGTGGGCCCCAGCTCGGACCTGGCCCCACCACTTCTCTCTCTCTCTGCAAAAACAAACGAGACCAAACTCCCCAACATAGAAGAAGAAGAAGAAGAAGAAGAAGAAGCAGATCGAGCAAGACAAGAACAGAACACAGAAAGACAGAATTCAGAAGTCAGAAGAACAACCTCAAAACTCCTCTGCTTCTTTCCACCATGCACGCTTCAATCTCGATCTAGGACTTGCCCTTTCCACTCGGTGAGTTCATCAACTCAAATACCAGTTTTTGTTTTCTTCTTCTTCTTTGAATGGCACACTCTTTTTTCTTTTACTTAATGAGCTGACTTTCTAATCTTGCCCAAGATATATATTAGTTATTTCTTATACCCAAAAGAAAATCACCATTTTTTTTGGGGCTAAATTTTCCTATCCATTGGAATATTTAGGCAAAACATAATTTGAGTTGAAAAAAGTTACTTTTTGATACCGGGGTTTATTGTAACTATCCACCATAAACTATAGGATTATTTGTAATGTCCATCCTAAACTATAAATTTTTGTGATCAATATATATTCAATACCCAGATTGGAGATCAGTTTACCAGTCAAAATTAGTGTTGAAATTACCAAATTAGTGGGCTGGTTTATGTGGTAGTGTGCACTAATGTATCAAAATTAATTTGTAATGTTCACTCAAGTGGACCTTTCTAAATTTTGCATTTTAATACTGATATTAGATATTGGGGTGGGCATTGCAAGTTAATCTTGAATTAAGGTGTTGATATTGCAAAAATAATTGTGGGTTAGGGTGGAAATTGTAAATGAGTCAATGACCATGTAGGTTAGTGTCAATACTCAATAGCTACATTGAATCCTTAATACCAGAATCGCTTAGCTTCCAATTAGCCCTGAAATGACCCCCTTTAAGTCTTATAAGATTTTGAGACGATTTTAGTAGTTCTGTTTGTCCCACTAGTAGAGGTCTACTCATGATTGAAACCTTATTTTGTCATATAATTCAGGTAATTGAAAAATTGATAGTTGTTTCAGCGTTAATAAGTTTTGCATATTTTCAATAATAACTAAATCAAAATCTTATCATTTATGACTTTATTCTCTCTCAAAGATCAATGAATACAAATCATCCTCAATAACTTTCCTGATGTCTTTTACATTCTAATTTGAAGTATTACTTGTGAATTGTCAATGTGTTTTTCATTGTTTCCTTGTCCTATATAAGTTTCTATCCTTTGGTTCTCTTCTTGCATGCTTAATATGTTACCATGACCATTTTACTGTTAATAAATTTTTGTGTGCAATGAAACATCATTGAAACATTGCATCATCAAAAAATTACCTTGACGCCTTTGTCATCCCCTAACTTCATTATCATTACAGATGCTGTTGGAGCAGAAAGAACTGAGCATTGATTTTTAAAGACTTTTTTTTTTTTCAGAAAAAATGAGGATCAAGAAATTAACTATAGTAAAAGTGTAGTTAGGTTTACATGTTGAATGCAATTTTTCTCTAGATTTTTCTTGTGTGGGCGGCTTGATATTACATTTAGAATGACCCTTTTGATTTCTACTGTAGGAGGATGATGGATAATGAACCTCATCAGGGATTTGACTTAGATGACAGTGACCTAGATTTGCAAGCTGAAACATATGAGAAGCATATAAGGATAGAAGATGGGCTTCCAAACAACTTAAACTTGTGTATAGGTGAAGATGACAGGGTGTCAGATCAATCTGTTGGAGATTTACCTATGAATGCAGAAGCTTTAGAACCATACGTAGGCATGGAGTTCAATTCAAGAGATGAAGCTAGAGAATTTTATGTTACCTATGGTAGGCGCACTGGTTTCACTGTACGTATACACCATAACCGTCGTTCACGAGTGAACAATCAGGTTATTGGTCAAGATTTTGTTTGTTCAAAAGAAGGCTTTCGTGCAAAAAAGTATGTTTATAGAAAAGACAGAGTTCTTCCTCCACCCCCTGTTACCCGAGAGGGCTGTCAGGCAATGATAAGGCTAGCTTTAAGGGATGGAGTGAAGTGGGTTGTCACCAAATTTGTGAAAGAGCATAATCATAAACTAATGAGTCCCAGTAAAGTCCCATGGCGGGGATCAGGAAAGCACTTAGTTAGTGAGGTATGTTTGAGATTGATATTTATAATATTATCACTACTTGAACTCAAGAAACTATTGAGTCCTGGTAAATTTCCCCGGAAGGGATCCCAAAAGCTCTCAATGAGGAGTTTGAGATTGATATCTTAGTATCTGACTATACTTGATACAATATTATTGCAGTTGATTTGCTAATCCATGTTTTTTGAATGAGTTACAGTGGTAAGATTATTAATTTATTACCATGCACAGGGAGCGTCAAGCCTGATCTTGCTGTGTGTTGGTCATTACAACCAATTACAGCCAAGACCTATATGAAGGCCATAGTTATCGTTTTGACTAATTTTATTATGTTTACATTTGAAGCGCCATCATAGGAAAACTCAATGATTGAATTTGGGTTTTGGAAGTGGGTCTGCCATTGTCTGGTCTACACTCAGGAATTTAATCTAAATCTTGATGCTAAAATGGCTTGCCTGGTTTGTTTTACATATCTTTTGACAAAAATTTAACACCCCCCCCCACAAAAAAAAAAAAAGATGAAAAAGTCACATGCTTAAGTTGGATTCCTCTATTTAATTGAGGCTAACAATTGGGTGGTATGGAAGTAATTTTAAATTTTCAGGGTTCATTGGTCAAGTAGAAACTCAAGAGACTTAACTGAAATATTGTCCAATCACAGGGTATTGAAATACAATAAAACCCTCTGAACTCCACACAAAGACTCAAACCCCCAATGTGAATTAATATGTCACAACTAGCAGGAATCACTGAAAATAGATTGAATCTTGTACATGCTCAGTGTGAATTCTATCTTCAACTGGACTGGATATTTCTGCTATTTCTTATGTCCAGGGTTTTAAATTTGTTGTTTCTTGATTTATCAGTAATGCTTTAGCCATTTCAATGTCATATGTAGCAAACCCAATTATTCACCTTTTTTGCAGGATGAGAAAGATAAGAGAATCCGTGAGCTGTCCCTTGAGTTGTATAATGAGAAGCAAAAGTGTAAGCGTCGATGTGCTGCATATGAAGAACAATTAAACATGATTTTGAAAGATTTGGAACAACACACAGAACACATATCCAAAAAAGTCGCTGATATAGTTCAAAGCATTAAAGATATTGAGGAAGAACAATCGGAAGCTGATAGTGGATAGAGTTAATGCAGCTTGAACTGTATCTTTCCTCAATCCTGGTTTTTCCTTGGATTATTTGATTAAGCCCAATAATCCTATTCACGAGCCATAGGTCAATTAGCATACCCGCTTCACCTGTTATTCATCATGGAAGTGGATAAAGATCAAGGACCTAAAAGTCAATTATATTGTTATGAGAAAATCAGTTTGAGTGTTGACGTCCTGGCTCAACATGCTTGATCTCATCAATGTTTTGCAGTATAGCATGAGTAATTATTCTTCTTGGAGAATTGCTGAATCATTATTTGCAGAATTGGGGTATATTGTCTTGGCCAAAGAGCCGAGAAAGGTACAAGCATACTATCATTCTTATGTAAAACCCTTTTTTTTTTTCTTTTTTTTCTTTTTTTTTTAATTTGATTAGTTGTACAATTTTTTGCTCATTGATGTTACTGTATGTTTTCATGTTAAATATGTTGATAAAGAATTTTGTGTAATTTTCCCTATGGATTGCACTTGCAGTGAGGTCGAGCTAGCAATGGAGAAAGTATTATTTGCCTGTACTAAGAGTCATTTTCCTTTATGGTGAATGGTTGAATTTTGGGTACTTAAGCACTTTTAGATGTATGAGATCTGGGGCTTGTGGGCTCAAAATATGGATTTCAGTACTTGCTAGTTAGTTTACACCTTTGGTTATCCAGCCAAAAAAGAAAAAATATACACCTTTGAGTTATGGTTTGTCATGCAAGTGTGATATAATAATCGTTGTATCAATTTCTACTCTTGAATAGTGGTTTTAATCTGTATGAAACAAGGAATATAGGTTCATGCTAATACTATAATTTTCTGTGAAGCCAGCAACCTATTCATGCCACTGTGCCAATCACTAAGGGATCAGGGGAGTTTCAAAAGTAGTCATGGAAATGGATTCTCTCCTCTACAAAATCCTCATAGGAAGAACACGTGAACTTGGAAGATTACACCAATTGTGAAAGATATTAAGGTTTAAGTTTGTTACTTTCAGATGTTTAGTTAAGTTTAATTGGTAGAACTGCAAATGGTGCAGTGGAAGAGTCAGCAACCAAACCTTTCAAGAGGATGTTTCCATCTACTTCTTTATCATCACCGGCTCGCCACATCCCTCTCTATCTCGTATCTTGTCTCTTCTAATCTAATGCCAAAAATAAGAAACTATAGGACAAAATTTTCATTTTGGTGGGGACTTCTGGGGAAAATTTGCATCTCTTTCATGCTTAAAACACATGACATTCAGCCCAGGGTCAAGCGGGTGGTAAACATGGCATCAACTTATTTGGCTTTTCGTTGATTGCTTTTTATTCAATTTATTTATCTAATGATGTTATGCATGCTTAGGAGGGGTCCTGTTTAGGGGGGCCCTTTATTAAAACATAACTAAGAGATACGAGTGGAAGCCTATTCGTTGATTAAATTGATTGACTGCTTAATAACTTCTCATGTCCGTACCTTACCCAGATTCACTGTCTAGTTAAGTTATACCTCTATGTAGGGGTCAATTAGTTGGTCTAGTTAAGGGTTTGCTACATGGACCATGCCTTGGGGGCGCTTACAATAGATTGCTTTCCATGATGATGAAGAATAAAGGGAAGAATACTTTCTTTTACATTTGGTCTGAGCTTCGTTGATAACGCATTATACAAATGATAGAAATGACAAGATAAGATTAAAAAAAAAAAAATGTGAAATGCAAGATTGCATTTGAAACTACAACTTCGGCAACTCTATATTACTGATCATTTCTTTCGTATATAATAAAAGGATACTTAAAAAGGGAGAGAAATTAAACCAATCATTAATATTGTCTACTCAAGAAGGGTTTGACATAAATAAAGGGAAAATCCAAGAGGAGGATACTCAAGTGGTGGTAAGTCAAGTGATACCTTTTGCTTTTTTGGCTAATAGTAAGTTAAGTGATGAATTAAAATCCTCTAAAGTTCTTAGGATAATTCTACCATAGAGTTTCTAAAATCCTATCCATCTATTTTGAGATAAGTATATTGAATTTTGCCACATCATCAACAATTTAAATAGATGTCAAAATAATCATTGTCAACATTTTTATACAATTTGATTACGTCATAAAATCTAATCCACTCATTTCAAAATAAATGGATGAGATTTTAGAAACTCCGTTATACAAAGAACTCAAGAGGATCTTAATTCATACAAACTTAAGTATTCATGTGCTAATGCATGAACACATTTATAACATTTATTCCATTTTATTTTATATATATATATATTCCAAAATAAAGTTAAAATCATCTTCCATGATATCTTTAGTTTATTGGAGTGTTTCAAAAGTTTCATTGAATGGCATCTAAAGTCTTTTTTTTTTTTTTTTCTTTTCTTTTAAGAATCGAATGGTATTTAAAATTGAGATAACCAATTAACTAGAATCAAATAACTTTGAAATCATCACTGAACTACCATATTATAACTCGATACACCATGCTTTTTCCAATTTACTTTTGGAATTGTACCCAAATAATTTGGGTATACTCTTTCTTTGCTGTAAGTCATAAATTGCCATCGTCCTTTGTTGTTCGCCTGGTTTTTTATTACTCAGTTTTCTAACTACAAAGAACAAAAGTTTGAGAGAGAGAGAGAGAGAGAGAAGCATAATCTTCCTCTTATTTATTGTAAGCTTATGTTGCTAACTGCATTAAACTTAACGCAGTAGCACTCCCCAATAAAGCATGTTCCAATTAGTGCTTGATCCAATCTGATGCAATTATGCAAACTGCTTAGACAATCCCTTGGCACTTGCCAATGACAGTTCCCCACGAACTTTGGGCTATTTGAAATTATTATTTCTTCTGCAGTATTCACAAAAAAACGACAGAGAGAAAGAGAGTATTAAAAGAAACAACCTAGATTTTTAAAAAATAAAAATAAAAATTCTTGCATATGCATCATCTTTTGCACAATATTTTAGATTCTGAATTTTGTAGTGCACATATGCTCTTGTCAGAGATATGATACATTTACTTGATACATAAGATAATTATTGTGTAAAGCATAGGAGAGAGTCTGCAATCTAGTTCAATACTATAACTTTGCTTAGTTTCTTGGAAAAGTGTTAATTAAATGGAATACATCTTCATTCCCTACCTTCTCATCTTTGTTCAAACGTCTATGGATTTTTGTTAATTATAATGTCAATCCTAATTATCCTTCAATATAATTGTCTGACCAGACATAGGCGGTGGGAGTGGGGAGGGGGAATGGCCCCCATGGGCCCTGGCTTTTTTGAAATATCCCCAATCCCTATATTTAAACAAAATTTAAAATTTTGTGTAAATTTTAACTATCGGTATATCTTTAAAATTTTGTACAAACACATCTAAATTTTTCCTTCTAATATTCACTTTAAAATTTTGTGTAAATTTTACCTATCGGTATATCTTTAAAATTTTGTACAAACACATCTAATTTCCTCCTAATATTCACTTTTTTTTTTCCACGCATAACCCATAAATTTTAGGAGTATTTTTTATATAAAAAAATTCAGAGCATTTAAAGATATGTTCATAATAATGTGAGAGATATGGTGAATCAGTGATTGGTTAGTCCAATGGTAAAGTCTCACATCAAATAATAATGAAAAATGAGTATTTAAATATAACATTTTGTGCTAAGTGCCGTATAAGAATTTTATGCTAAGAGCCTTAATGTGCTTAAGAGCATTTTGTGCTAAGAGCCTTAACTACGCTCAATGTGCTAAGAGCATTGTAAGCATAATTGACATTTCTCCATGCACAAGGTGCTTGGGAGTTTATAAGGGAAATAATTCAAGTTGCGATGTTGGTAGCATATTGTAATTATCTCAAAAAAAAAAAAAAAAAAAAAAAAAAAAAAAAAACCCCACAAACCCATAATCCTCTCTCTCTCTCTCTCTCCACCCAATAACTTGTTATAAAATTCATATTTTAAAAATCTCACCGTTGAATTACATGTTTTATATGTTCTTAATATTTACGTCAATTTTCATATCAATTGGATGTTATTTACCATTCGATCCATAAACTCATTTTTATGCATTATTTCAAACTACAAAAACTTGAATTTAAACAATTGATTAATGACATGACTATTAATCTTTGATCACCTTGAAATTTTGCAAGCATGGAAAATATACAAAAATAATGTAATCTAATAGTGGATTTATCAAAATTCGCATCCAATTAAAAAAAAATTCAGTGGTGTAATATTACTTAAAGCTACATTAGGTGTAACTTGAACTCAACCCATATATATATATATATATATTTATGTATGTATGTATGTATGTATGTTTGGATCATTTTAACAAGTTACAAAGAATTCCTTTATTTACATTTATCCAAATTGAGCAAACTTTTTCACATCTGGAAAAAAAAAAAAAAAAACCCTTTATATTATTTAAAATATGTGAACTTGAAAGAAAATGTAAACAAGCTTGAATTTTTTATATTACTTAGAAATACCAATAAATTCCCAATAATTATACTTGGATTAAGACGTGTGGAATACATTTTCTAACCTTTGATTAATTTTTGTAGACACTATTTTATCCAGATAGTGGCCAATTTGTGAAGAAGCTTCTAAGTGAATAATTGGCTTAAATTAATGATTTCAGGACATCTCTAAGAACTGGATTTTTTTTTTGAAACCTGAGTACTAGAATTCTAAATTTTATTCTTTTGTCAAGTTGTTGAAATATTGTTATAGTAAGGAGAACAGTGTTGAAATTCAAATGTAAGTATATTAAAGGTCAATCATTGAATAAAAACTATAAACTTCACACTGTTGAAATAGTAATTATTTTTTGTCATGTGACCTTATACAATTCAAATCACATACAAAAGTTTCTTAAGGGATAATTTTAAAAAAGTATTAAGAATGTAACAAGCCCAATACTGATACGAGCTACTTTTGTTGGCAGATTTGAAGTTAAAGATTATGTGAGCGTTTGGGGTGGGCGTCTGCGTTTTTTCAGTTTGTGTTTTCAGATTTTTTTTTTTTTCCTGTGCGTGAACAGTAACATCACATGGGTTCATTGAATAGGGGACAAAAATCACTATTCACATACTGTTCATCACTGTAGCAGCACTGTTCATGCATTAAAAATATTAAAAATGGGTCCTACGATACTATTCACCCATTTAAAAATTATTTTATTACAGTGTTTTCAATTTTTCAGTTTCAATAATAATAAGTCCAATTCAAACGGACCTATGTTAGAGGTCTAAAAATGCTGGGATACATATTAAAATTTAAAATTAAGTACCTCCAGCGACAAAGAAGGCATAGATAAATAAATAAAGTCCAAGGCTTGCCTCCCTCTACCTCCAACACTTCTACTGAGAACACTCTTATGTGTGAATTCAATGAATGCATGATCCGTGAAGATTTGTATTGGTGCCAAAAATCAAGAATCCATTAGTACACATCATCAAACCTCAATACAAGATTTTTCCTTCTTTCCATCATTATTCGCAGAAGAAAGAATGCAATTGATTTTATAAAAGATGACTCTGGCTCATGGCTTTCTGGCCACCAACAAGTCAGTGACTGCTTTGTCAACTTCTACAAAAATCTTTTTACATCCCAGCATCCTCACCCTTGCCACCATATTGACCCCTCTGGTCTCATCCCTCACTCCATCTCCCCTGAAGAAAATGAATCCCTGTGTGCCATTCCCTCTGATGATGAAATTAAATCTGTTGCATTCAGTTTTGCTTCTTCAAAATCCCCTAGTCCTGATGGAATGTCAGCCATTTTTTACAAATCTTATTGGGTTACTGTTGGCACAGAAGTCATTGCCATGGTCCAGTCTTTTTTTGCTAGTGGTCTTATTTTGAAAGAGATAAACCACACCTTTATCACCCTCATCCCTAAGACCCCAAATCCATCCTCAGTTCATCAATTCCATCCAATAAGCCTGTGCAATTTATCCTACAAAATAATCTCCAAGACCTTAGCCAACCGCCTTAAAATTCTCCTCCCTAAACTCATCACCCCATGGCAAGCTGCCTCTATCCATGGCAAAAACATCCAAGACAACTCAATCATCGCACACGAAATCTTCCACACCCTTAAAAAAAAACACTGGCTCTTCTGGATTGGCTGCCTTGAACATCGACTAGGAAAAGGCTTTTGACAAGGTTGAATGGTCCTTCTTACTCTCCATCTTCAAGCAATTTGGTTTTTATGAAAAATGGATTCAAATGATCAATCAGTGCATCTCCACTCCTTATTCCATTTTAATCAATGGATCACTAGAAGGTTTCTTCACTTCCAGTTGAGGCATTCGTCAAGATGACCCCATCTCTCCAGTCCTCTTTATTTTGGTTACTGATGTACTTTCTAGATTATTTTTACAGAATGAAACTGTTGGTTCTCTCCAAGGCATCAAGATTGCTAGGAACTACCATCCAATATCACATCTCATGTTTGTTGATGACCTTGTGGTTTTTTCTCATGCTAACCAAGAAGACCTTCAGGCAATAGAATATGCTTATCTCAATTTTAGACCTGGTCTGGGCTGTCTATCAATATGAGGAAATCAGCTATAACTTTTAGCAAAAATGTTCCCAGCTCATCCAAAACCAATTTGTGCAACCTAATTGGCCTGTATCATTCAACCTCCAAGAATTCTATCTTGGCCTTCCCACTCATATCCAAAGGAGCCACCAAGCTCAATTCAGCACCATCCTTGAAAAGATCTCTAGCAGAATATCTGGGTGGAAAGCAAAGGTCCTATCTCAGGCAGCCAAAGCAACTTTAATAAAATCTGTGCTCTCTTCCATTCCATCCTACTAGATGTCCTATTTTAAGCTTCCAAAATCAACTTGTAGCCAGATTGATGCTAGGCTCCGTGACTTCTTCTGGGGATTTACTACTCTTGGCCACCATATATATCCAAAAGCTTGGGATTCTTTGTGCAAGCCAAAAGCTTCTGGGGGATTAGGCTTTCATCGTGCTTATGACCTCAATAATGCTTTATTATCCAAACTTGGCTGGATAATTGCATCCAGTGTTGATAAACCTTGGGCCAATCTCCTCCGTTCCAAATATCTTCGAGGTCACTTATTTCTATCCTCCACCCCACAGCAGAATTCATCCTTCATTTCGAAAAGCCTTCATAAAAGCATCCCTATGATAAAAAAAAATAATAAAAAAAAAAGGCTATTGTTTCTCAATTGGTTCGGGCTCTTCTGTGAATATTTGGCATGACCCTTGGATTCCCTTTATCCCATCCTTCACCCCTTCCCCTCCATCCTCCCTGCCTAACCATCATCTTGTATCTGATCTTATCATCCCTGAAACTAGGCAATGGAACTGTGCCCTCCTCCATAATCGCTTTGACCAAGACACAGCTTCTCTCATTCAAAAAATTCACATCCCTTTTTCTCCAATAGAAGACTCCATTTTTTGGGCAATCAGCCCAAGTGGCAATTTCTCTGTTAAGTCAGCTTATCTTGCTGACCAAACCTCCAGATTTTCAAATTCTGGCCCCCTTATTGCCTGTGAATGGAAGAAATTGTGGTCCATGAAGTTTAATGAGAGACTCAAATACCATCTTTGGAAAATTGCGTGGGATGTTCTCCCCACTAGAGCTTTCCTTGGCTATGGAATTGTCGACTTGGACACTTCTTGCCCCTATTGTCACCATCCCCAAGAATCGGTGGTCCACATCCTGTTTGAATGCCCTTTTGCCATTATAGTTTGGTGGCACACAAGCATCCCCATCAACCTTTCATCCATCCCACCAAAATTACCATCTGAGTGGGTCAAGTCTATACTTAACCCAATAAATCTCCTTGGTCTTTGCCCATCCTTTGGCCTATCATTTCCCCTTTTAGTTGCAATAGCCTGTGATCGCTATTGGTGGAGTCGGAATAAACTGATTTTTGAAGATATTTCCTCTCCTCCTAATCAACTTGCTGATGAAATTAACCGAGCCTCTAAATCTCATTCCAATGCCTGGTTGTCTAAGTCTCCTACGTCCTTATTCATAGCTTAAACTCTTGCTTCTCAGTTGTAAATTTTTTTTTTTTTTTATCATTCTTGTAATGAACTCGCCCATATGCTAGCTCATTGGGCTTCCTTTTCTTCAAATTAGGGACCCCAACTCATCTCTTCCATCCTCAATGAGTCTTTTGTAAGGAAGTTGATGAGCCGGTTCCCCATTTTGTCTTAATAATAATTTCTTACATATCAAAAAAAAAAAAAAAGGTTTAGTAATTTTAGCCATAATTCTCCTTACGCCAAATAGGATTGCAAAAAGAGGTATTTAGTAATTATAGTGTACTTTGCTAATTTTTGTAGTATCTCAAAAGGTTCAAACAGACTTTTTCATCTTACCATTTGTGATAGGCCACAAACTGAATGACCCCTTGTGATAGAAATTAATTAATTAATTAGTCAAGTTATTAATTAATCAATTTATCATGCAAATGTGTGGTAGTACAAACAAATCACCAATAAACTAATTATGCAACGGAAAATAAATAACACAGTGATTTGTTTACGAATGGGGAAAACTTAATGGCAAAAACCCCACCGGGTGATTTTTAGGTCACTACTCCCGAAACTCCACTATTATCACAACAAGCGATTACAAGTAAAGGAATCTCAAGTACCTTACCAACCTACAGTTGAACCCTTATCCCAATACCCAATTGGACTTATTCTGTAGTGACAGTTCCCCTTTTTCAATGCACGGCTCCCAAGTACAAGACTAATCAATTGCGCGAATCCCAGTACGCGACTTTAATCACCAACTAAGAAAGTTGTTGGTTACAAAGTTCTTCAGTTCATCCACACGATGAAGATCAAGAAGATGCTTGTTTACAAAACCCTACGGTGCACATACACAGCAACTTCTTCAAGAGAAAGAGATGAACTAAGGCAAAAACTTCGTCTCCAGTCACAATTTACTTGAATAGAGTTTGCTTAATGTTTGTGCAACTTGTGAACTATTTGACGGCCTTTAAAACAATCATTTTATATGTCTAGAGTTAGGAGAAAAGAAAGCCCAAAGACATATTCATGGATCCCAAGAAAATCATATCAGAATTCTGAAATTCTTAAACCTCGACAGATAGGAGGTGTCGAGAAGCTGTCGAGCAGGTGTCGAGCACACGGGGCTTGAACAGCTTTCTTAAGCTCGATAGATGCTGCTATCGAGTTTTAATGAATTTGCACTTTCAGCTTGTTTTCTTGGACAGACTTGAAAGTTTCAACACTTGATCTTGAAACATGGTTTCTTGAATTATTTAAACACATCCTAAATTTACCCAAATACAAGTAAAGTGCGTTTTGTCAAAGGATAAATCAATTACATAAAATAGTGACATATATTCCTAATAAGTGAAACATATATATCCTAACACTTTGGAATATATAATGATAAATGAAATTAATAACCATTCAAATATCTTACGGTTGATGACTCCTCCACAACTGGATGTATTATCTAAATTTGAAGAAGACAAAGATAAAAAAGAAATTTAGTAATTTAAGTCATGATTCTCCTTAATGGAAAATATTTGTTTTTGAGAAACTCCTTATGCAAAATAGGATTGCACAAAAAAAAAAAAAGAAAAGGTACATATGACTTCTTCTTTTTTTGGCTTATTTTCTACGGTAACTCATAAGATTAATAAAGTGTGTTTTTATTACTGAATGCTAAAATTTACCCTTTGGAATATATATAATACATGTTTTGTTTTAATAAATAAGATAAAACCTATGGCATCTACTCTATGATAATTATACTTTATCATCATGCTAAAATATCAGTTTCTATTTTATATACAACTTATTAAAATAATATAAACTAAATCATTAAATAATATAAAAAAATTAATTATCAATAGAAAAAGAGAGAGTGAGAGATTAAAATATATTTTTTCTCTTTACAACCCCATGAATAGTAGTTGTATAAATACAAACTTACTTTTCATGGTTGCTAAAAATATTTAGCAACCCACACCCAATACTAGGGGGTTTTTACACCACCAATACTAATACTTGTGGTACAAAATCCTAATTTTACACTCTAATCTCAATATGTTACATCATCTTATCACATATTAAAGAATAAACACAACCACACACAATTAATTCTAATATCAATATGAAAATCCAATCAAATTGGGAGTTTATTAAGATATTATTAAGTGTGGTAAGATGTATTGAGTTTTAAGTAAAAAACTAATGTGTCAATTTCTTATTAGATGATGTAAAACATAAGTAATACACCTCATCCTTACCAAATTCAAACTTTATTCAAATACGTGATCATTCAATTGTACATACTTTCTTTTTTTAATGTACTATACATACTTTATTTTTTAATTGTTGATATAAAATTTGTGAAATTGGTAATAGGTTTAACCGATTTACCTTTATATATATATATATATATATATAGATAGATATAGATATAGATATATAGTTATTCTTTTTTCAATCAAAATTTAGTCAACAAGTTATTTTACCATTTCTTCCCTCGTTACTATTGCCATGCCTCTCTCGTTATATCTCTATTACATTCCACAATATTGTAGACATTTTGGGCTCGCTTAGTAAAAGATTTTTAGTAACGTTGTTTAAGTGTTGTGAAAATACGTATGTATGAAAAAGTGTTATGGAAATACGTGTTATAGTATTTAAACAACGAAAACTGTTATTTAAACAACAATACCAAACGGGTTCATTTTGTTTTGATCTTACCTAAGATTCCTAATTCCAATGAAAAAAGCTCTAATCGGTACCAAAAAAAGCAGCATAGTGTGTTAGGCCTAACAACCACAAGATGCAAAAATCAAAGCACCCGAGCTTTGAGCCCATTTCCTTGTCAGGTGCTTCATAGTAGTGTACACAACTGGATTCGGTGTACCATGCAATTACCCCATTTTCTTCACAAATTTTTTTTTTACATTTTAACTCTAAATTTTTACTTCTTTTTAATATATTTTTATTTAATGGCTGAGATTAAAAATTGTATTTTCTAATTTTCAATCTCAACCCTTCATTATTATTGCCTTAGGTGCTATTCACCTACCGAAGTATGCCTATGTGAGAGTGATGTATGCCACTTTAGGATATGACCTTTAAATCATTCCTTTTCATTTCCAAATGTGGAAGACATTGTAGCAAAATATCATTTAAAGGAATGGGAAGGAAGCCAATGTAGCTTCTTTTTTTCTTTTCTTTTTTCTTTTTTTGGATGGGGTTTGTTTCTTTCCCTAAACAAGTTTCTTATCCTATTTTAAGAGACCAACGTAATTGCACTTAGATGTTTGATAATTAACAATTATTTAAATTAAAAAGTCATGCAATTTTGACTATACTCAACTTCAAGGTTACAACATTATTAGCGGTCTTATTAATGATTTTTATGTACATGAAGAACATAATATGCTCTATTATGATTAGACGTGGCAAAACGGGTGGGTCGGGTCGAGTTCGGGTAGGGTTTGGTCAATCGAGTTTGCAAGTCAATCGAGTCGCAAGTCAAAATGGGTCATTTTTAAACGAGTTAATCAAGTTGCAGGTCAATCGGGTCGCAGGTCGGGTCAAGTTGACCCGTATTTTTCAAAAAAGTTTTTTTTTTTTTTTTAAATAGATGCAATCTATCAATTGTTTATGAGTTCCTTAACTGTGATTAGATTCTCACTGATGATACTGTTACCACTTACCAATTACCACTAAACACTTGATACCCAAATTTGGTGCAACTCTTGTTCCAACTTTCTAGAAGCTAATCTTGGTATAATCTTCGATTTGTTTAAAGTAGGAAGAGAAAATGAAGGTGGCAAGTAAAGAATGACAAACTTAATGGAGTACTTAACATATTAAGTAAAGAAGAATAAGTAAATATTTTATAAGAATTACACCTCAATCTCAATTTACTCAACATTGGTAGACGTGGCAAAACGGACAGGTCGGGTTGGGTCGATCGAGTTTGTGGGTCAATCGGGTCACATGTCAATCAGGTCGAGTCAGAAAATTCTGACCTGTTTTGCCATTTATGATAACATAACTCTTGCCCGACCCGTTTCTTACATTTGAAATCAATAGTTATCTTCTAAAATAAATTTTTTTAAAAAAAATAGTAGTGACTGCACCTTTTTTTTAATTTATTATTAAAAAAATACACAAACAAATTTAGTAGTCTTCTTCTAAAAATTATTGGGCCAATAAATATAATTTTGTTATACACACTCGCTGGTTATGGTGTGCCCTAAGTTCAAGTAGAAGCCCGGGATGGATAGGGGTAGATTTACTAATTTAGATAGATTTCTAGTCAAGTTCTAATAACTAAATAAATAAATAAATATATATTAGTTTATATTGTATTATAAATTAAATAAATATATATATAATATTATATATTTATATATAAATATGCACAATATTATACATATTTAATCTATTATGTAAATCTTATATATAAATAGGATAATATAAACCAATAATTATAAATATAAAAAGAAAACCAAACAAATACAATAAATTGTCAAATTCATGGTATCTATCTTCTTTATCTAAACTAGCCTCATCACACATTCTTCGTGCGTGCGATGAGGCTTTTTTTTTTTTAGTGGTCCAATTTTGTAGGGGGAAAAAAAATTGTGTAGGGTTACATTTATATATATATATATATATAATTTTTATTTTGAAAATCTAATTTATAAGTGAATAAATTAATAAGAGAGTGGTCCTATTTTTTAGGCAATATTTTAGTGGGAATTAGAGTTGCATTTTTACCGGATTGTCCTTTAATTTTGTCTCTACTTGAACATAGGAGTGTAGGGGCATTTTTGAACTAAAAAATGAGAAATCCAAACAAGAGAAACCCTTTAAATAATAGTATAGATACTATTTAGGGCAGCACGTGCAAGGCACATGCTTGCCGTGGAAAAAGAGTAGTAATTAAAGTTAATTCTATATTTTAATTTTATCACAAAACAAAAATATAAATAATTTAATTTTTAAAGTACATAGAGATTTAGGGTCCGTTTGGTTGGAGGAGTGGAAAAGTGGGAGGATAAAAAATACTAGGAGGATGGAAAAGTGAGAGGATAGAAAAGATTTTTTTTTTTTTTCCTCTCCTATTTGTTTAGTTAAGAGTGGAAAAGTGGAGAGATGGAAAAAATGAGTTTAAATAAATTTACTTATATACCCTTGTAAAAGAATGATGTCCAATTAAAACCGAAAAGTGACAAATAAGCACACAAAAAAAAAAAAAAAAAAAAAGAAGCAATCACCCAAATTTATTAAAAAAATAAAAATCATGTCCCAAAAAAAAATCACATCTAGTTTAAAAAAAAAAAAAAAGTATCATGCTAGACCCTAGAAAATCAAAAAAAGAAGGGCAACGCCCAGAGGAGGAAAACAAGAAAGAAGATGCCCACGCCTAAAAAAAAAAAAAAAGGCAAGGCAAGGCAACGTTAGAGAAGAAAAAAATAATAATAATAATGTGCACGTACAAATGGGCATTTTTGTCAATCAAGAAAAAATTCATCCCCACTCAGTTTTCTCTTTATTTTAAAGAGAAAACTTTATGGTGGGCCCGGAGAGAAAATACTTGGGTCCCACCATTTATTTTCTTTCTTCTCCATTCACCCAAATACACTCCAAAAAAGTTTTCCTTTCTATTTTCTCTCCAAAGTTTTCTATCCACCCTGTTTCACCTCCAAACAAACACACCACACCCTTACATTAATCAAATGAGATATTAAAATTTTGATAATTATGATATAAAAAGTTAATCTCATTCGTATAAGAATTTTGATCAACCACAAAATTAGAGTAGCTGTTTAACATATAAATATCTATTTTATTATAATAGTTTTTTAGTACCTATTTGCTAAATGCAATATATCCATTCATTCATTATCTAAGAATGATAATGAATATTATTATCTTCCAATAATAAACAACTGAGTTTTGTTAAGAAAAGTATATATATATACAAAGATGACAAAAGGCACATGTCATCAAATTTTCCATTAGATAAATTATAAGTTTTGAAAATTTAAACCTAGAAAATTAATGTTCTTTAGATAACAAATAAAACACCTTATATCATCATTTCAACTTTCCAAGAATTACCACCGTCTAAAACTCAAAAAATATATAAAGATAACAAAAGGCACGTGTCATCAAATTTTCCATTAGATAAATTATAAATTTTGAAAATTTAAACCTAGAAAATCAATGTTCTTTAGATAACAAATAAAACACCTTATATCATCATTTCAACTTTCTTAGAATTACTACCATCCAAAACTCAAAATACATAAAGAAAATTTTTGGGATGTTAAAAGTTAGTGGGAGTATTTTAGATATTACATAATAAAATATTTTAAGAATCATAAGTTTTCATTAGGATTTAATTGAGAGAATAATAATGTGACATATTTGCTCTTTTCCAAAATATTAAAGGAAAAATTGCTTGATTTTAAAGTTTAAGGAGGAATTGTAAATTACCTTAAACATAAAGAATGAAAAGTGTTTTTATCCTAAGTTTTTGTTTTTGTGTATAAAACTATGTGTTTTTATTTAAAGCGGTGCGCAAAGAAGAAAATACAAAAAGTCAACCTAAAAAAACTGTATGTGAAATTGTGAATTTTGGCTCAATAAAGCTACTAAACCATCAAAAAATTTCTAAAAACATAACAAGATGGCAAAACATTTTCATAATACCTTTATAATTTTGTTATATTTTATTTTGACTTATAAAGAATTAACAGCTTAGCAGTTTTGAAAATATTGCAACGACAACAAGATGACTTAACATTTTCACACACAAAAAATGTTACGTCTACTACATTTTCACAACAAATCATAAGTAGTAGATTATTACAAGTTGTTATTAGTGAACCAAAAAGTAGTTTTATTGGTAAGTTTAGATTAGAACCAATAACAATTTACTACCTATGATTTGTTATGAAAGTGTTATGAAAAGTATTGTGGATGTAGCACTTTATTTTTTACAATACCTTTATTTCTAGTTGTCGTTGGTTCCAATATGATATTTTATTATTTTATTTTTACCTATAAGGAATAAACGCCTCAACAATTGTGAAAATATTGCATTAGTTTGTTGTGTTAATATTTTATTATAATGTGAAACAGTGCTAATTGGACAAACAAAAAATAATGTAGAAAATGAACTCATCTACTAGTTCTTTAGTTGGTAGAATAACCAGGCCATCAACTTCGTCACTTAGGATTGTTTCTATTAATTGGATCCATCTGCTTTGGGTTTTATCCCTATCAGCAGCAAAATATCATTTACAGGAATGGGAAGGAAGCCAATGTAGCTTCTTTTTTTTCTTTTTTTGGGTGGGGGTTTTTTCTTTCCCTAAATGAGTTTCTTATCCTATTTTAAGAGACCAATGTAATTGCACTTAGATGTTTGATAACTAACAATTCTTTAAATTAAAAAGTCATGCAATTTTGACTATACTCAACTACAAGGTTACAATATTATTAGCTGTCTTATTAATGATTTTTATGTACATGAAGAACATAATATACTCTATTATGATAACATAACTCTTGCCCGGCCCGTTTGCTACGTTTGAAATCAATAGTTATCTTCTAAAAAAATAAATAAATAAATAAATAGTTGTGATTGCACCTTTTTTTTAATTTATTATTAAAAAAATACACAAACAAATTTAGCAGTCTTCTTCTAAAAATTATTGGCCCAATAAATATAATTTTGTTATACACACTCGCAGGTTATGGTGTGCCCTAAGTTCAAGTAGAAACCCGGGATGGATAGGGGTAGACTTACTAATTTAGATAGATTTCTAATCAAGTTCTAATATATATTAGTTTATATTGTATTATAAATTAAATAAATATATATAATATTATATGTGGGGGCTTGAAGACCGAGGAAGGGTACAATGAATTGTGGTTGTTACTATTGAGACATCATGGGTCCGAAGAGGGGGTTTACTCGAGAAGAGGAGGAGAAGAGACAAAAGACTTCTAGGAGATCCGGATGAGGAGGATAGGGTGTAGAGAGAGAATCATGGAAGGTAGAGGAAGTTTCCAGTGAGAATTAACCTAGTGCCTCTGCATTAAATGACTAGCAACAGCTTTATCAGCTGCATTGATGAGAAAGTGACCTGAACAGTGGAATTCACAACTAAGTAGTTCCTTCTACCACTTTCAACAGAAGCTTAAAGGGACAAGTGTCATAGTGAGATCCTAAATAGGTGAAGATGAAAGGCCAAGATGTGAAGAGCTGAGAAGTATATAAGAAAATGAAACTTCTAGATGAAGGGGATCCAGGGAAAAGTATCAAAAATATAGAAATTAGAATAAGAACATTGAGAGAAGAGCGCGAATAGTGTACCATTCTGTGTAACAATTGCTTCCTCGAGCAAGCTTGTAAATAGTGGAATTCATAGCTAAGCAGTTCCTTCTACCACTTTCAGTAGAAGCTTAAAGGGACAAGTGTCATATTAAGAACCCGGATAGGTGAAGATGAGGGGCCAAGATGTGAAGAGCTGAGAAGTATATAAGAAAAGGAAACTTCTAGACGAAGGGGATCTCGAGAAAAGTATCAGAAATATAGAAATTAAAATAAGAACATTGAGAGAAGAGCGCGAATAGTGTACCATTTTGTGTAACAATTGCTTTCTCGGGCAAGCTTGTAATAAGCCTCATATATACACAAACTGTGATATGTGAAGATGAAAGGCCAAGATGTGAAGAGCTGAGAAGTATATAAGAAAATGAAACTTCTAGATGAAAGGGATCCAGAGAAAAGTATCAAAAATATAGAAATTAGAATAAGAACATTGAGAGATGAGCGCGAATAGTGTACCATTCTGTGTAACAATTGCTTCCTCGGGCAAGCTTGTAAACAGTGGAATTCATAGCTGAGCAGCTCCTTCTACCACTTTCAGCAGAAGCTTAAAGGGACAAGTGTCATATTAAGAACCTGGATAGGTGAAGATGAGGGGCCAAGATGTGAAGAGCTGAGAAGTATATAAGAAAAGGAAACTTCTAGACGAAGGGGATCCCGAGAAAAGTATAAGAAATATAGAAATTAGAATAAGAACATTGAGAGAAGAGCGCGAATAGTGTACCATTTTGTGTAACAATTGCTTCCTCGGGCAAGCTTGTAATAAGCCTCATATATACACAAACTGTGATCTGTAGTCATTTTTTTCCTATTTTTTGTCCTCACTAAGCCCCTTTTTTGTTTAACTCACTCTCTTACAAATATTTATTAATTTGGGCCTAATTGAGCTGCATAAACCTCACAATTCTAAGTGGCTTATGCCGTTTGATTTTTGTGCCTTTACATTATATATTTATATATAAATATGTACAATATTATACATATTTAATTTAAGAAAATGCTAACGAGTGCTCTTAGGATACTGATTATAAATTCAGTTAAAGAAAATTTTTATGGAAAAAGTACAAAAAAAATAGTTAATATTTTGATAACTTTTTTATTTCCCATAAAAATAATATCAAAATTTTTTTAAAATAAATTATTAATAAATATCTTAAAGACACTTTAACATGTCCCTTCAACCTATCATTTAACATGTCCCTTTAACCTATCCTGTAAATCTTATATGTAAATAAGATAATATAAACCAATAATTATAAATATAAAAAGAAAACCAAAGAAATACAACAAACTGTCAAATTCACGGTATCTATCTGCTTTATCTAAATAAATGTCACCTTTCACTTACACCTACACCTAGACGTTATGTATTGTCCTTTCACATTTTCCTCCACCACACATTTAACTTTTTTACCTTCCCAACCAGACATCTTTATCACAGAATTTATATCTCTTCTACTTTGTCTCTCTCTCTCTCTCTCTCTCTCTCATAGACACACAACACGTACCTTTTCTTTTCTCAGCATCAGCAACACTGCATCTCACTTTATTGACCATGCTCCAGAGTCCAGACTTTATCTGACTTTTAGAGCCTGTTTGGGTAAGTTTTTTTCGTCACTCAATTTTCATCACTCATCACTCATCACTCATCACTCATCACTCAATTTTTCACATTCGTTTACCTTCATCACTCAGTTTCCATCACTCACTATTTTTCACACTATTTGGAGGGCCCACGCCTGTCACAGTGCAGCTTTTTTTTTTTTCCACTAGCAGCTTCTTTTTTTTTTTTTTTTTCCTCCTGGGTTGGCTGTTCGGTCTGGGCTTTTTTTTTTTTTTTTTTTTTTTTTTTTTTTTTTTTCTCACTAAGTTTGGTGAGTCTAGGTACTAGAAAAAAAAGAGAATAGAAACAGAACAGACGACAGTAAAAAAAAAAAAAAAAGTCAAAAGGTGGCCAAAAGTTGCGGCTGTGAGTCCCTCATGTGTGTTTATTTACGGAAATATCATTGAGTTATGAGTTATGGAAACTGAAAACAGCCTTTTGTTGTTTTCAGTTTCCATAACTCATAACTCAAAAATCAGAGAATTGAGTGATGGAAATAGAGTTATGGAAACAGAGTTATCGTTTGGCCAAACAACCTTTTTGCTATGGGTCTCACTATTTTTGAGTTATGAGTTATGGAAACTGAGAATTGAGTTACGAAAACACTTAAACCAAACAGGCTCTTACCTTCCCTAGTTTCCAAACTTCACTCTTTTTACCTTTTTTTTTTTTTTTTCTTTACCAACAAGTCATTTATCGTTTAGTTATTAGAATTTACTTTTTCTCTCTCTCACGCGCAACACATGTTATTTTCTGGTATCAACAACACTGCCTTCCGACTACACCCTCGACTCAGTTTGTCTCATGCCAAATAAAATTTTGTTTAGGCAAAAATTTAAAATTTACCCCTAACTTTTAATTTTATTCATTTCAATTTTTTAATTTTTAATTTTATTATTTTAGTCTTTAACTTTTAATAATTGTCAATTCAATATTCTGTTAGGCCTTAGTTGCTGACTGGCATTAAATGAACTAAAATGATGTCATTATGGTTTTTTTTTTAATTTTAATTTGGAATTAAAAGAAAATTAAAAAACTGTTATTAAAAAAAAAAAAATTTAGGGGAAGAAGAACCCTGGGCTCCTGAATATCGATCAAACAACTCACTTTCTCCAGAATATGCTTTTCTTCCACCTTATATCGAAGCTATGGCACTTGAAACTGAAGGCGATGGCTTCTACTCTCCGCTTGAAGCTCCTGTGCCCGCTCCAGCCATGGTTATGGAATCGGACACTGATGAGTCTTCTCCAAAGCTCCCTCATGCAACACCCTTCAGTTACAGTGCTGAACATTTGGGGAAAAGGAAGAACTGGTCGACGTTGGAGCTACGGAGTACACCCTATCAATATCTTCATCTCGGTCTCAATCTCAATATCTCGGTCTTGGTCTCAATCTCTGCAACTCGGTCTCAGTATAAAACTCCATCACCATCATCTTGGTCTCGGTTTCAATCTCTGTAACTTGGTTTGGTCTCTCTCAATATTTCTTTGTTTTTTATTTCAGGTCTTTGTTTTTGATTTCAGGTAATGGGAATACCTCGGTCTCGGTTTCAATATTTCTCTACAACTCGGTTTCATCTCAGTTTCCATCACCTAAATGTTTTTTTTTTTTTTAATAAAAGTTTTTTTTTTCTTTTAATTCCAAAATTTATGACAAAAAAGAAGAAGCCAAAAACGACGTCGTTTTGGCTCACTTAATGGCAGCAAGTAACTGAAGTCTAATGAAGTATTGAATTGACAACAATTGAAAGTTAGATGACTGAAATGACAAAACTGAAAGTTAGAAAACTGAAATAAAAAAAGATAAAAGTTAGAGAGTCAATATTAAGTTAGAGAGTCAGTTTTAAATTTTTACCTTTTGTATACGTATTATAACTAAAATTTAAAATTATATAATTTTGTCTAAAAATATCATTATCAATTATAATTGTGTAAATTTACATGAATATTGTAATAATTGTTACTATAATAAATTTACCCAATTATTATAATATATTTACAAGTTTACTATAGTAAATATGTAAATTTATATCGATATTATTTATTTCATATTTTTTTTTGGTATTTCAAGGATTAAAAAAAAATGAATAGTGATTGTTTTCTAAACTGATGTTGATTGTTGTATGTGAAGTTTAAAAAAAAAAAAAAATTGTATATAAAAGTGAGAAAAAGTTTTTTCAAAAATTAACTTTTGAAAAGTTATACATAATTTCACCAAACAAAAAATTGTACATAAAAGCTAGCTTATAAGTTAGTCTCAAACACATACTATCTAATGAAATTTTCAGTTTTTAAACTATGTCTTTTTTATTTTGACAAATAGGACTGTAAATGAGCCGAGTCTAGCTAAACTGAGTTTTAAAAGTGCAAAAGTATTTATTCAATTTTTTTTGAACATGAGTCAAGCTTAAGCTTATCATCAAACAAGATTTTATGTTTAAATTTGATTTATTTTCTTGTCAAGTAAGGTCGAGTTTGTTCACGAGCTATTTGATTAAATTATTATTTTCTTATATATTGTGAAACCATTACTAAAATGTTTTATATCTTCACAATTCTATAAATTTTTACTACAAATAAAATGTTTTATAAATAATAATTTAATATCATATAAATTTATTGACAAACTTATACTATCAAATTTCAAATTTATATAAATATTTATCTAGACAAGCATATATAAAAAATATAATATTATATAGTAAAATCGAATCTTCATATTAACGAACTTTCAAAAACAAATTATAATGTTTGGGTTTAACTCATTTTACCGTTGAGCGTAAATTTAAGATTTGAACTTCATTTGTTTTTAAACAAACGAACATAAGAGAGAATTCTAGATCGAATCAATCTTTAATTGTCTTCGCCATGGTTTTAAAAACCATAGTGAACAGAGAACCGAAAAGAGAATTGGTTTTAAAAACCAAACCTTCACTTGAGTTGACATCACCCTGACGGCCCTTCACCGTTACCCAACCCCTACAGTTTCCTTATTTTTAAAGTTTTGAAGTAGAACACCACCCAGTAAAAGAATACACCCACTGTTTTAGTTTCCTTTTTTTTTTTTGCGTGGATAATCCTGATGTTTTAATTTTGTTCACGTACCTTTATTTATTTTCACTCTGTCCCACTGCCACCAACCTTCATTTACTTTCATTTATCTTCATTCATCACTCAAAGTACCATCCTCTCATTCCAGATCCAAAGTACTCTTCCTCTGTAAATGCTTACAGACATCTCTCTCTCTCTCTCTCTCACTCAAAAGTCATGTGTATTTAAGTGGGGGTAATAAAGAAATTGCGGGCGTGTGAGTAGTAAAATTTTCGCAGATAAAAAAAATTATGAATTTTGTTTGTTGAACTTTGACCACAACTCCCAACCATAAGAACTTCTAAATTAGTGTTGTGTACACACAAATGGGTATGCACTAACTTGTCATATTTTACCAGACCATTGAAATCAATTAAGAGCGTTCACGTTCACTTTTTTGGAATTATTCTATTTTATCGTTTTAAAAGTTATTTTATTAAGTATGTTATACTATTTTATAATATACTTAATGTTTCAATTTTTATTGATTTTATCTATTTATTAAAATATTAATTTTACTAATTCTTTCCCTCTCTTTCTTTTCATAAAAAATAATTAAAAATACTCATTTACCACTGTAAAATACAGTATAATCCGCTGTTTGGATACCAATGAAAAATGAAAATTATTTCACTATTCAGCTTATTTTTGTTACTATTCATGGGCCTCACTGCACTTTTTGATATTATTCATGGTTCTCATTGTATTATTTCAGTTAACTTTTATCTATATCTACAGTACTTTTAGCAATAAATTTTCAGTTTCAGCAAAATAAACAATATCTAAACAGATCCTAAGTCTTTTACAAGTTGCTATAGTGCCATCTTATATTTTTGCAATAGTAAGACTTTGCAAGACCGGATAATGCTAAATATTACCAATATATACGAAATTTACAAGACCTAATATAAATGCTATAAGAGTTTAAAACTTATTTGATTCACAATTCAAATCCATCACTAATAATAGTCAAACATACTTTACTTCAAAAAAAAAAAAAAATAGTCAAACATACTTTCATAAAAAATAAAAATAAAATAAAATCAAACGTACGTCCCTCCTATAAATACCCTCATACATTCTTCATTCTCTGCATCCATCCTCTTCTTCGTTTCTCCTTACTGTTTTTCCCTACCTCTTTTGTTTTCCTTTTCTTTTTTCCTTTACTGTTTTTCCCTAACCCTCATCTTCCCCTTTTCATCTCCCAAGCCAGCCTTGTTCTTTGTGCACCATGGCCAAGCCTCTCTTTCTTCCAGTCACGCCCATTCTTATCCCTGCTTGTCTCTGTCGATCTCATGGACTTAGATTTGTGTATATGTACCAGCAATACATGAGAAGAAGACATAGAAAACGGCACCATTATGGCTTTGCTGGCGGCATTCAAGCACTTCGAGCACATGTTGCTGAACCGCTTATATTGCCAAAGTGATATTTTTTTTTTCATGCATTGATATCCTTTCTTCCTTCAAGTTTTTTTTTTTTTTAAGATTTGTTTAAAGCCATTTTCACCCTCTAATTGGTATTCCCTAATGAGAAATCTTTTGCAGGAATTTGAAACAGAAGGATTTCGAAAGATTTAACCAAGTAAGTTGCTTATTTTTATTCAATTAAAAATAAAAATAGATATTTGTTTGAATTGAAAATTAAATTAGCTATTTTTTTTATCTGTTTTTCTAATTGTATATAATGTGTTCCATGTAGTGTCCCGAAAATTATAATCCAAAAATTCATATTTAAGCCATTATAAGAAATCTCCAAAGTAAATTAATTTAGTCTTCTTTGTATTGTTTTTTAAAATATTCATACTATCCTTCTTCAGATTTGCTACCAGATCGTACCGTTATTGGCTTTATTAGACAACATACAGATAGTGGTCGATGCACCCCTGGTAGGGGTACTATAACTGAACGGTGCACAATAAGTAGCCGGCGCACTTAAAGTCGCATAACATTCATTCTGCTATCTTTGTTGAGCAGATCTTCATCGTAGCTTGATGAAATATTTTTTCCAGTGAGTTTGTCTGTTTTTGTAAATGATTACTGAATATTAGTATGGACTTGGGCCTTTTTTATTTCAGTGAGTGAGCTCCTGACAGTTTCTCTAAGTGAAGGATTGAAAAAGAGTGAGAGCTCTTCGGAACAAGCTTTGCCCTTGGCCTGCCGACATTGGCTCAGCGCCAGGTTCGGTTGTATAATCACATAAAAAATAAAAACGTATAGCAAAAATTTGAAATAAGTTAATTAATAATAAAACTCAATTTGAACAAAATAAACATAATTGTAATTATTATAACAAAGACGTGGATTTAAACAATTTGAAACAAGTTAATTAAGAATAAAACTCAATTTGAACAAATTAAACATAAATTGTAATTATACAATTACATGGATTTCCAAAAGATTTTTATTTTATTTTTTATTTTTTTAGAAAAACAAACACACAAGAAAAAGAGTTCTAACATAAAAATAAATGTACAAGATCTAAGATTTTGAAAAATAAAATAAAAAAGAGAGTATAAATCTAGCATAATATCCAATAATTAGACCCTGATCTATGTAGATCTAGCCTCATGGTTCCAGATCCATGATTGCATGTCGATTTGACAGAATTCAAATCATCTAATCTCCAAGATGTTGTATTGCTCTTAAGTCTTAAGCATCAGAGAAGATTTATAAATAAATAAAATCTTATATCACTCCTCTCAAAAGCAACGTTTTCATATTTAAAGGTTAAAATTGTAATACATAAGAAACTTTCTCCAAAGCCGCCAAGTGCGTGAAATCTCCTACATAAAATTCTAATACATAAGAAAGGGTTGGACTCGTGTACCGTGACCACGTGTCTATATATTAATGTGTTCAGAGCATTAGCATCCAAAAATGTAAAATAAATTACATTCTCAAAATTTATTTTATCTAATTTACCATCTTATTTTATAACTCACCCAACATTTCAGTTTCTATTTTTACATATAATTCATTAAAATAATATAAACTAGCCTCATCACATGTTTTGCGTATGCAATGAGACTTTTTTTTTTTTTTTTTTAAAATATTTTAAGAACATGGGATAGTTTTGGTTGTGTACATGAGGTAGTGGGAAGTTTTATAAAACATGGAATAGTTTTATAAACATGGGTAGGTTTAAAAAATATTTTGAGGTTGTTTTGTGTTACCGGCTTTTAACAATAATATAAACTTTTGTTGCTTGAGTAATTTTTATATGTATAGTTTGATTTATGTTACCACCTATATGCAGGGAAATGAGCTTGTACACGCAGCATATATATTTAGCTGGGTATGCAAGTGTCATAGCTTACATGGAGACATCTATGAACAAAGTACCAATACATACAAATGCATAAATAGGGTATGAATGGGTACAGTATATTTTTCATGGAAATGAGCATTAATGTCACAATGTATTTAGAGTATCACGCCGTGTTTTTGAAGAATTGTGTAATACATTGAGCACTCAATATGGATATGAGGGTAGCAAATGAGTTCGCTTGGAAGAGTATGTGACAATTATATTAGTGGTACTTGGTCATGGCATATGTAATAGAATGCTTTAGAATAGATTTCAGCATTCGGGTAAGAAATAAGTCGACACATGAAAATGGTAGTTACGTTGTTAGGCAATGTTATGTTACAAGATATTTCCTAATGTGCCACAACATATTCTCAATTCCAATAGATATTGGCCACATTTCAAGGTACTTTGTTATTTTGGTATCTTGATTTAATTTTATTCAATTTATCTTTATGATGAAAACACGTTGTAAATTTCACATGGTATTTTTATGGCAATGATTACAATTGCATTGGTATGATTGCTAGGGTTTATGTTCTCGTGGTCTTATCAATTCATAAGCAACATACATACAAAGGAAGGAAAGGGAAGTCAATAATCAATTGAATGTATGCTTGTGATTTTGACATGAAATTCACATTTGCATGTATTAGATGGAAAGGGTTAGCATATGACATAAGAATACTTTTAAATTGTCTCAATAATAAGAGTGACAACTTTCCAAAACTTTCACTTGGTTTGTATTGCTGAATTTTAATTAATGTATTAAAACATGTGTTATGTAATGAAAATGCTAATGTAATAAACATTCTCATTTGCAGGAAAATATTATCTTGTTGATTCAAGGTACCCTATGAAGAAAGGATTCATTGCACCATTTAAGGGGGAGAGGTACCACCTCCCCAATTTTCAATAAGGTTGAACACCACAAAATTCAGAGAAGAAATTTAATTATCTCCACTCATCACTTTGTTTTGTCATAGAGCAAACTTTTGGTGTTTGGAAGAATAAATGGAGAATTTTGAGAGATGCGCAACTATGATATATGCATTCATGAACGCATTATTATTACTACAATGGTCCTTCATAATTTTATTAAAGCACATGAAGACAATGTATTTGGACAAGGGCTTTCTAGACGAGACACATGTGAAAGTAGCGAGGGAGGTTATTACGATGAAATAACATGTGATATTTTCTTTAGATGAACCTAAGATGAAAGTGGTTCAAAATAATATCACAGCATTGATACATGGGATTCTTCCATTGTAGGACTTTCTTTGTTACTAATGTTATAATTATCAGTCTTACTAATGTTATAATTATCAGTCATATTATGAGTTTTTTTTTTTTTTGGTCAAAATCTAAAAACTTGTTATAATTACCATTGACATTATGGTATTTTTTTGGTAACTCTAATTGATGACTTTGGTGAAATATGTATCTTAATTATGATATAACAAACTTAATAGCAAATTATAGCTAAGACAAAAAAAAAAAATAGTTATTATTATTGTTGTTGTTGTTATTGTTGTTAAATATTTGTCTTTTGTATTTGAAAGTCACTTTACATATTCAAGCATTAAAATAGGGTTAAAATTGCATATAAAAAAACAACTGTAGACGCAAAGGCCCAATATCATACAATGGGTCTTGGGTCCCGTATGGGAAATTTGACCACGTCTAAGGAGAAGACGTGGGTGACAAAAGGGCTCTCGGACCAATTCTTATGGGCCTGAAGATGTTTAAAAGGCGGTCCGAGGAGAAATGTCTCCTCGGACGTACCAAATATGGCTCAAACATGCACTCTGCCTGCTAAAAGGACCCACCCCAACAAGTGTTAGTAACAAGGATGAGTCCCACAAGCCTGTAAGAAGGAAGAAAGTGTAGGATGCCAAGGGTGAGGCTGCAGCTGCCATATTAAATGTATGACAGCTACTTTTCTGGCCGCATTAATGTTGAGAGGACTTGTGAACAGTGTTGCTTTGGCTACCACAACTCATAGAAAGATGGAGGGGATGTCCGATGGGACAGACACTCAAGTGAAGGTCCAGATGATCAACAAGTGTAAAGCCCTGATGACTTCAAGAGGACTATATAAGAAAGGGGAGTCCCCATGAAGAAGGGGACGAAGAAAAGAAGGAACTTAAGAACAGAAGAATAGTGCTAGAACCATAGCCTTCGAGCAGGGACCGATATATATCCTCCACGTCTCCTCAGACTGAATATCTAATGGACATGAAGGGGATATTCTTACTTTCAATTGTTGCATGGCCCAATTTTAGCTAGTATACACTTCGTTAAGGCCTAGTTCTGTAGCCCACTCTCTATAAATTCATTATGTCGGGCTCCTTGGGCCAGAACCCCCTACCTGTTGGGCCTGGGCCCTGAATCGTGACCCTACAATTGGTGCCGTCTGTGGGAAGAACTTGTGCCTCAGCAAGTGAGACCGTTAGAGATGGAAGGATTAGGTCTGCGCCAAATCGAACACGTAGACTCCCAACGGCAGGACAACTTTTTGAAGCTCGAATGGGAAAGAGATTAAGCCAAGCGACGAGAGGGTAGCGTAAATACATCCCACACGAGCAGAAGTCACTCTAAAGGGAAAGGTCACGCATCCCAAAAGCGGGACGATAACAGGGCTCTACAGCAAGGAATCGACGACTTAAAGAAGAAGTTGCGCCGAGCGTAGCGAAGGCATCCTTCCCCTAGTCCGGACACCAGCGATGAGGAGGACAATGAGTACAGGCGAAGATAGAGAACCCCGCCAAGTGAAACATTCTCCTATGAGGAAGAGCAATCTCACACACGCGGCCACAGAAGCCCGTCTTACAAGGGCCTAGCAAACGACGCCATGAGTAAGGCCCTGGACCGCATCTCTCAGTCACCCTTCACGCGTAGAATAGAGGGGGCTGAGCTTCCTAGGCAGTTCCACCAACCCATTTTTGCCATATATAATGGTCAGACGAACCCTATAGAGCACGTAAGCCAGTTTAACCAGAGGATGGCCGTCCATTCCAGGGATGAGGCATTGATGTGCAAAGTGTTTCCGTTTAGTTTGGGACCCATGGCAATGAGATGGTTTGACAGCCTCAAGCCAAACTCCATAAATCTTTAAGCAGCTAACACAGGCTTTTGGTTCTCGCTTCATAACGAGTAGCAAGGTTCCTCGGCCCTTAGATTCCCTCCTGTCCTTATCCATGCGAGAAGGAGAGACCCTGAAGGCCTACTTGGATAGGTATTGGGAGATGTATAACGAGATACAGGGAAATTACAATGATGTCGTCATCAACACATTCAAGAGGGGCCTGCCAACAAAGTACGGTTTAAGAAAGTCCTTGACTGGGAAACTGGTCACCAGCGTGCACCAGCTCATGGATCGAATCGACAAATACAAGAGAGTCGAAGAGGACCAACAGACGGGAAAGGGCAAAGCGAAGGTTGTCCCTCAAGAAAGGAGGGACTTCAGGTCGGACTGCTTTAACAACAGTAACCGGCCGATAAGGGATTACTCGGAGCAGTCTGGATCCATCGGGGCACAAGCAGTCCATGCTGTGTTCCGAGAACCATTACATAAGATCCTAGAGAAAGTGAAGAACGAACCGTTCTTTCAATGGCCAAGTAAGATGGCAGGCGACCCTGCGAAACGTAACCAGAACCTATATTGCGAATATCACCAAGAACCAGGCCACACCACCGATGACCGCAGAAATCTAAAAAATCACTTGGACCGGCTGATCCGAGAGGGAAAGCTGAGACACCTTTTGCATCATCCTGTTGGACGGCAGGAGCAGACGAGCGTCGAGGCAAGGCCAAGCACATTGAGACCGCTCATTGGCACGATAAATGTCATTCTTACACTGCCATTGTAGCCAGACCGTGGCTTCATGCCCTAGGAGTTGTATCATTAACCCTACACCAAAAGGTGAAGTACCCGTTGGAGGGTCAGATCAAAGAAGTGGTGGGGGACCAAGCCATGGCCCGGCAATGCATGGTGTTCGCCATCTCGCGACGACCGAGTACTAAGCCCTCTACGTCTGCGAAGAATGGCTTATAGCAATTAACAACCCCGACCCTGGCCTCGGGTAGTGGAGGACTTGCCGAGGAGGCAAGTTGTGAGGATTTGGAAAAAGTTCTTGTGGGCTCTGATCTAGAAAGATTTTTTCAGGTCGGCTCGGAACTGCCGCCCCAAGAGAAGGAAAAGCTGATTGATTTTCTCAGAAAAAATGTGGATGTGTTTGCATGGGACGCCTACGAGGCTCCGGGGGGTCGATCCGAATTTCATTTGCCACCATCTTAATATTAGTCCGGCCGTGACACCAAAGAAACAACCTCCTCGGCGATTGTTGAAAGAGCATGCGGATGCGGTGAGGGAGAAGGTGATGAAATTAAAGAAAGTATGGGCTATCAAAGAAGTTTTTTACCCCGAGTGACTGGCCAATACAGTTGTGGTGAAAAAGAAGAGTGGGAAGTGGCGAGTCTGCGTGGACTTCACAGACCTGAATAAGGCCTGCCCGAAGGATCCTTTCCCTATGCCTCGGATAGATCGATTGGTGGATTCGACTATGGGACACCCTCGAATGAGCTTCTTAAACGCCTTTCAAGGATACCATCAAATACCCCTGGCTGCCGACGACTAAGAAAAAACGACTTTTGTCACCCCCATCGGAAACTACCATTATAAGGTAATGCCCTTTGACTTGAAGAACGCTGGGTTGACCTACCAGAGGATGATGACCAGGATGTTTGAACTACAAATGGGCAAAAGCATCGAAGTCTATATAGACGACATGGTGGTGAAGAGAAAGTTGGTGTCCGATCACGTGAAAGACCTCGGCGATATCTTTGAAATCCTGAGAAAATACAAGCTGCGCCGGAACGCGTCCAAATGTTCGTTCGGAGTTGGATCAGGGAAATTCTTGGGTTATATGGTGACCCATAGAGGTATTGAAGTCAGCCCCGACCAGATTAGAGCTATTAACAACATGCATTCTCCTTGGAACCCCAAAGAAGTCCAAAAGCTCACCGGTATGATTGCCGTCTTGAACCGTTTTATCTCTCGCTTGATGAACAGGTGTAGGCCTTTTTTCCTCTTATTAAACAAGTGGAAAGAGTTCGAGTGGACTGAAGAATGGGCCTTAGCCTTCCAGCAGCTTAAGGAGTATCTGTCTCGGCCGTCAATCATGTCCAGTCCTGAAACCGACGAGGTCCTATTCGCCTACATTGCTGTGGCCCCTCACGCAGTGAGCCTAGTGCTGATCCAGGTGGACAATGGCACACAACGGACTATCTACTATGTGAGCAAGTCGTTGCATGAAGCAGAGATCCGTTACCTCCCCCTGGAAAAAGCCATCCTGGCAATCGTACAAGCCACGAGAAAGCTCCCCCACTATTTCTAGGCACACACCGTTGTTGTATTAACCCAACTCCCACTCAGATCAATACTCTGGAGTGCTGATTACACAGGGAGAATAGCTAAGTGGGGGACCATTCTTGGCGCCTTCGACATTAGGTACATGCCTCGCACCACTGTGAAGGGCCAAGTCCTGGCGGATCTGGTAACTGAGTTTGCCGAGCCCTCACCAGAAGAAGGGGGAGGGGTACTGGGCACAGATAAAAAACTGGTCGGCACAGTCTCTCAGCAAGAGCCCACTTGTTGGAAAGCATACGTAGACGACGCGGCCAATCAAAGGGGCTCTGGGGTGGGGCTCGTCCTGATTTCCCCCGAGGGGATTACCATGGAAAAATTGCTAAGACTGGACTTCTTGGCCACAAATAACGAGGCAGAATATGAGGCCCTGTTGGAAGGAATGTTTATGGTCGAGAAATCCATAAACGTGTTCTCAGACTCAAGACTCGTTGGAGGACAAGTAAATGGGGAATTGGAGGCAAGGGATGAAAGAATGTAGGAGTACCTAGTCCAAGCTAAGCGCTTGTGGGCGTGTTTTAACTTGTTCAGCCTAATGCATGTATCCAGGAGCGAAAACACCCATGTTGATTCTCTTGCCACGCTAGCCACCTCCTCGGCGCAATGCCTACCTCGGGTTATACTGGTGGAAGATCTACACAGACCTCGATGGTGAAAGCCGAGATGATGCATGTTTACAGCGTCAGGGTAGGGCCTAGCTGGATGGATCCTTTAATACTGTTTTTAAAGGAGGATACCTTACCCGAAGAGAAGAGCGAGGCCGACAAGATTAGGAGAAAGGCTTCTCGATTCTAGCTGTCCGAGGACTTGAAACTGTATAAGCGCTTATTTTTAGGACCGTACTTGCTATGCATACACCCGGATGCCACAGAACTTATCCTCGAGGAACTGCATGAAGGAATTTGTGGGAGCCATACCGGGGGTAGATCCCTGTCCTATGGAGCCATAACCCAAGGTTATTAGTGGTTGAGCATGCAGAAAGAGGCGCACAAATACGTGAAGAAGTGCGACCAATGCCAGAGGTTCGCCCCAAATATATATCAACTAGGCGGGACCTTCAATCCGCTGTCCAGCCCTTGGCCGTTCGCACAATGGGACCTGGATATCCTAGGACCATTTCCCAAAGCAGTGGGGAACAAAAGGTTCCTTCTTATTGGCATTGATTATTTCACAAAATGAGTCGAAGTTGAGCCACTGGCAAATATTAGAGACGTAGATGCCAAGAAGTTTATTTGGAAGAATATCGTCAACAGGTTCGGAGTCCCTCACATCCTAATCTCGGACAACGGTCTCCAATTCAATAGCAATGCTTTCAGAAGGTATTGCAGCGAGTTGGGAATTGCGAATAGATACTCCACATCGGCTTACCCACAGGGGAATGGGCAGGCAGAAGCCGTCAATAAAGTCATAGTAAATGGGTTGAAAAAGAGGTTAGATGATGCGAAAGGGAAATGGGTTGAAGAAGAGGTTAGATAACTCGAAAGGGAAATGGGTAGAAGAATTGCCCCATGTCCTGTGGACGTACCTCACCACGCCACGCAGATCCACAGGGGAGACCCCCTTTTCGATGACTTATGGAGCCGAGGCTGTCATCCCTCTAGAAACAAACTTTCCAACGCTGAAGACCAGTACATTCTATCCTGATGTTAACAACGGGTTGTTGGAAAAAAGCTTAGACCTCATTGAGGAAAAAAGGGAAAGAGCAATGGTCCAACTCGCCTACTACCAATATAAACTTAAACAAGGTTATGATGCCAAGGTGAAGCTAAGACCACTAGCACTTGGGGACCTGGTATTAAGAAAAGTCCTGGGCACTGCAAGAAATCCCGCATGGGGAAAGCTCGGACCAAATTGGGAAGGGCCATATCGTATCACCTCGGTGGCCGGCATAGGGGCCTACTTTTTAGAAGATTTGGAGAAACATGTAGTGCCACGTCCTTGGAATGTAAATAACTTGAAAATGTATTATTATTAATGAAAGTTCATATTCAGGGTACTACCTACTGTGCATTCTTATCTAAGGGTTAAACAAAACCCAATTCCTACGTGGCTTTTCGAACCACAGGCTTGGGGGAAATTAATCACTACGCAGTTCTTATCTAAGCGTTAAACAAAACTCAATTCCTGCTTGGCTCCTTGGACCACAGGCTAGGGGAAAATTAACCACTACGCGGTTTTTACCTAAATGTTAAACAGAACCCAAGTCCTGCATGGCTCCTCGAACCACAGGTTAGGGGGAAATTAACCACTACGCGGTTTTTACCTAAGTGTTGAATAGAACTCAAATCCTGCGTGGCTCTTCGGACCACAAGATAGGGGGAAATTAACCACTACACGATTTATACCTAAGTGTTAAACAGAACCCAAGCACTGCGTGACTCCTCGGACTACAGGCTAGGGAGAAATTAACCACTACGCGGTTTTTACCTAAGTGTTAAACAGAGTCCAATTCCTGCTTGACTCCTCGGACCACAGGCTAGGGGGAAATTAACCACTATGCGGTTTTTACCTAAGTGTTAAACAGAACCCAAGTCCTGCGTGGCTCTTTGGACCACAGGCTAGGGGGAAATTAACCACTACGCGGTTTTTACCTAAGTGTTAAACAGAACCCAAGCACTGCGTGGCTCCTCGGACCACAGGCTAGGGGGAAATTAACCACTACGCGGTTTTTACCTAAGTGTTAAACAGAACCCAAGCACTGCGTGGCTTCTCAGACCTTAGGCTAGGGGGAAATTAACCACTACACCGTTTTTACCTAAGTGTTAAACAGAACCCAAGCACTGCGTGGCTCCTCAGACCACAGACTAGGGGGAAATTAACCACTACGCAGTTTTTACCTAAGTGTTAAACAGAACCCAAGTCCTGTGCAGCTCCTCAGACCACAGGCTTGAGGGAAACTAATCACCACTTCATTCATTCATACGTAGTCGTATTACTTAAACTACGAGTAATGGTTTATCCTCGGAAATCTAGTAACATAGTCGACATTCATTCACAATAAAGGCAAAAAAGGAAGCAGTAACGCAAGATGCAAAGAAGAAATTATATCATTCATTAGGCTCCTAGATGTATCTTCTTACAAATGTTGGCAAAAACTAAGGAAATGAAAGATAAAAGAAAACAACTACAAGAAAAGTCCTACACTAATGTCCTAGGCTTTATCTTGGACTGAGCTCTTTACAGGGACCTCTGTCTCGGGATGATTACCTCCTGCCAAGGGCTTGGGCTCGGCCTCCCTGGCTTGTGCTATAACATCCCTTATAGTAAGGGTGTCCTTAAGCGATTTTCCCTTGGCTGGTAGCTGTACCTCTTCAATATCCCTTTTTTCTTCAGGGACGATGGGGCCTGGAATGGTGGACGGGGCGGAAGGAGGCTCCTCGGGAGGAGCCAAACTCGGAATCTCACGGATATCCTCAAGGAAGAAGATATTCTCGATCTTCCTATGGTCGGAGTCCGTAGGAACTGCCGCCCGGTCCAAAGCTACCCCTCAGGACAAGGTTATATAGTCTCTGTAGATCGCAGCCACCTCCTCGGTTAGCCTGGCTTCAGTATCCACAACTCCGCACTCATAGGAGGTTGCCACCGCAGCCTCAGCCGCCTCCCTAGCCAGACGAGCCGCCTCCTTCGCTTGCAACAGCTGTGCCTTGAGGTCCGAGACCATCTACTTCTTGGTCGCAAGGTTTATCTCTGATAGATGAAGTTACTGGCGCATATCCTCGGCCTGCTTCGTCGTAGTCTTGAGGCCCTCCTCGGCGTTGTCTCGGGCCTTAAGTGCCTCATTGATTTCCTTGCCCAAGCATTCCTTTTCCAGCCTGAGAGCACCCGTAGCCTTCTCTGCGGCAAGGCGGGACTGAACCTCAGTGTTCAGCTCTTCCCGAGAACCCTTAGCCCACTTCTCAGCCACGAAGACTTGTTGGGTGACCTGCACAGAGGAAACAGAAGAATCACTAAGATGAAAATGATGGGTAAACGAGCATGGAATAAAGGACCTGAACAAGAAAAAGGTCTCCATTTTACCATGGCCAGATCTCTCTTCAATGACATGAAGAGATCCGGTTGCCGGGTGGCTCGGAGCCCCTCCATGTCAAGAGGCAGAAGGAGGGGCTACTGCAGGGCCTCGGCGAGGTAAGATGCCTGCCCTCTCTTGGACTCTCAAAGGGTTGCGTCCCACGAGATAGGGGCACCGTCTAGCTCCAGGTGCGGGGACCAGGTGCGCTGCTCCCTCCTAATAGCCGCCTCCTCTCGGCTATCAATGGACTTTGTTCTCTTGTCCTTGGGCTCTTTGCTTTTTCTCTGTTGTTTAGGCTTTTGAGGGTTGACCTCACCTTCCTCTAGTTCCTCCACTGGCCTCTTCTGCCTCAGATTGGGAAGAGGTTGTAGCGCAAGGTCAGTGGAAGGAGGAAGAGGAGGAGGAAGCTTACCTGGAACTTGCTCCTTGGGGGCGTCCTTAGAGGACTGTCCTTTGTTTCTATTGGATAAAAGGCCCATCAGACCGAACCTCGGCTTCAAGTCCATATCCTCCTCTTCAACCTCTTGGCTCATGTCAATCTGAGCGATTACCAGGCCAAGAGTGTGAGCCGCCGAGAAACGATCAAGGTTCGAGCCGGAATCTGAGAGCTCTACAGGCTTGGTTGACACCTCTCCCTCCTCGGCGAAGCGGAATTGGTTGATTTCAGCCTCAAGAGATGAATGCGAGGAGTCAACTCCTTTTCTTGGGGCGGCTACCTCTTGGAGAACGCACTGAACGGGTAGTTGGACTGGTGGTAGGTCTCTCTGAGCAAGGAAGCCTTGTTTAGAAACGTCAATACAGGCTAATCGAGGACTTCCAGCCCTTATGGCTTGACCCGCGTCCACGAAAGCGCGAGAAAGGGGCTCGTAGTCCAAGATAAGGGGAGCGGCACGCAGTTGCCTGTCTTTACTGACAAAGATCTCGGACCTTAGAAGGAAGTTGCGGGCTTGGATGTTGACCAAACTTATCCTCAGAGTTGTTTGTTCTTTGTCTGCAAAATACCCAAAAGGAGGGTTACGCCAGTTCGAGAAGGCAAATAATCAAAACAAAAACCGAAACAAGTGAGAGGAAAGCTCAAAACTAAGATCCCCGCCGAGGGATCTAACCCTATAGTGCCCCACCTGGTGTTCCCGCCCTAACTTGGCAGTGAAGACCGTCGTGCCATGTTCTAGAGACAATCAAATGGTCGTCCTTCAAGCCTTTGTTGGACTTGGGAAGGCAGGATATCAGCCTCACCTCGTCGGACTTGGATTTCAGGTAATACGACTTACTGAGGCAATGACATTCGTACAAGTGAACTACATCATGCCATGAGAGGCCGAGGTTCATCTGTTCGTTCAGAGCGTTTACGCACCCTAGGATTCGAAACATGTTATGGGCGCACTGGTAGGGGGCCAGCTTATGACCGCACAAATAATCCCTAGTTATCCTCCGCATGGGGATCGTCATTCCTCCTTCTATGAAAGCTATCATTGGAATGGCGACTTGCCCCATCTTTCTCTTGGTTAAGATCTGGTCTGAGGAGCAATATTCTAGACCTACTTTTGGCGGGATACGGTATTTGGCCCTAAAACCTTCCATACTGGCCGAAGAATCTACCAGTTTCTCAAACTTACCCATCCTACTAACCCTAGGTGATACGAAGAAGATTTACTTAGGAAAGGAAGTCGGGAAAGGCAACAGAGAGGAAAGGTTATGGAATACGGGAAATGAACACTTTCGGGAGCGAAGATCCTAAACCTCTCGAGCTTGCAGAGAACTCGTCGGAAATCCTCACAGGAGTAGCTATGGACTTTTGAATGTTTTTGCAAAAGGAAGTATTGGAATGCTCTGGGACGTTTGAGTGCTTTTTCTAAAAGAGGAAGTAATTCCCCTCAGAAGCCTTATATAGCAAGGGGAAACTGAACGGGATTACTCTCGCCCAAAGGATTGGGGAAATATCAACCGTTGATTAGGCGCCCCACCGTTGGATGCGGGGGACATAAAGCTGCCTGGCGCAATTAATAGCGCCTCATGGGTTATGAAACGCCAGTAGCAATAATGAGGCACGTGAGGCTGTACTTCCACACGCGTGAGTTGAGAAATTATAATAAGTTATCCTATAAGTATCAAAATCCCACCTTTTCTCCTCGGGTAAGAGGGAAAACTCGAAATTTTGAGGGGCTATTGTAGAAGCAAAGGCCCAAGATCATACAATGGGCCTTGGGTCCGTATGAGAAATTCGACCACGTCCGAGGAGAAGACGTGGGTGCCAAAAGGGCTTCCGGCCTAATTCTTGTGGGCCTAAAGATGTTTAAAAGGCGGTCCAAGAAGAAATGTCTCCTCGAACATACCAAATATGACTCAAACATGCACTCTGCTTGCTAGAAGGACCCACCCCAACGAGTGTTAGTAACAAGGATGAGTCCCACAAGCCTGTAAGAAGGAAGAAAGCGTAGGATGCCAAGGGTGAGGCTGTAGCTACCACAGTAAATGCATGACAGCTACTTTTCTGGCTGCATTAATGTGGATAGGACTTGTGAACAGTGTTGCCTTGGCTACCACAACTCACCAAAAGATGGGGGGGATGTTCGATGGGACAGGCACTCAAGTGAAGGTCCAGATGATCAACAAGTGAAGGCCCTGATGACTTCAAGAGGACTATATAAGAAAGGGGAGTCCCCATGAAGAAGGGGACGAAGAAAAGAAGGAACTTAAGAATAGAAGAACAGTGCTAGAACCATAACCTTTGAGCAGGGACCGATATACATCCTCCACGTCTCTTCGGACTGAATATCTAATGGACATGAAGGGGATATTCTTACTTTCAATTGTTGCATGGCCTAATTTTAGCTAGTATACACTTCGTTAAGGCCTAGTTCTGTAGCTCACTCTCTATAAATTCATTGTGTCGGGCTCCTTGGGCCAGAACCCCCGACCTGTTGGGCCTGGGCCCTAAATCGTGACCCTACAACAACCTATAATAGTGTTTTAAAAACGCAACTATAGCTAAATTTTTAAAAAAGAAAAAAAAAACCTAACTTGCAGTAGCGTTTATAAAATGTAGCTATAGCTAACTTTATTAAAAAAAAAAAAAAAAAAAACCATTAGTTGCATTTTCAAAATGCCGCTGTAGCTTAAAGACTCATAGATTAAGTGCGGCTAAAGTCAATATTTAAAAAAAAAAAAAAAAACCTTTTAGCCATGTTTTCAAAACATCGCTATAGGTTAAAGACCTATAACAGCGTTTATAAAACACGGCTAAAGTTAATATTAAAAAAAAAAAATGAAAAGCCCCTATAGTTGCGTTTTTAAAACGCCGCTATAGGTTGAAGACCTATATTGATGCTTTTAAAAACGTTGGTATAGAGCAGTTAGGTCTATTGCCATGGTGTATTGGTGACACTACAAAACATGACTTTAGAAAAAGTGAGTATAGTTCAAATAGGCTTATATCCGCATTTTTAGGAGCTAGAACTGCGTTTTAAAAACGCGGCTATAGACTTGTTTTTTTGTAGTGTGTACTTATACATATGCTAATTCGTTTTCAATCATTTTAAACATTGCATGAAAATCATAACTTTTGAACTGCAATACTGTAGAGTAATGTTGGATGGCATTCAAAGATTAGTAGTTGTGAAATCTCTTTTGCTAATTTTTTTCAATCTGTATTTGATCTTTAATCCGTATTTGATTTTCTATTCTAATATGGATTGAAAAAAATTATTGGGCCAATAAATATAATTTTGTTATACACACTCGCTAGTTATGGTGTGCCCTAAGTTCAAGTAGAAGCCCGGGATGGATAGGGGTAGACTTACTAATTTAGATAGATTTCTAATCAAGTTCTAATATATATATATATATATATATGAGATGGGTTCAAGTTACACTTAGTGTAACTCTTTTTAGAGTTACACCTTTTCTACACCATTGATTTTTATTAGATCCAAAGGTAGAAAAACACTCATGTCAAATCATTATTATTCCTAGAAATTAGTAATAAATTGCATTTACTTTCCAGCTTTTATCTTAAATAATAACAATAATAAATGAAAATCTGTCATCACATCATATCTCTCTTCCTTAATCTTCATCTCTCTCTCATAAGCACTAATGGCTTCCTACCTCCAACGTCTCTCTCTCTCTCTACAATAATAATAATAATAATAATAATAATAATGAATAGCAATTGGTACCTATCCTAAGGCCTTTTTTCGTCCAAGGCCCACAATCTTGAGAGATAGAATACGAATATATGTTAAGCATCCTTTCTTATAGTCTTTTGATGAAACTGATAGCAGGTTTATGGCCTTAATGTCGAGGCTAAGATATGGAGCCTATTTGAAAATCTATTGTTAGTACCTTGAATGAATCTGTTGAGGTTAATGCTTTTGAAGTTAATTTGAAAATACAATTGAAGCATGACAATTGCAGAATGTGACATTAATATTGGAGGTTGTTAGTTTGGTAATGTTTTGTTTCTTGTAATCTTTTTTAGTTTTTCTATCCTTCACTGTCCTTTTTTCCTCTGTGCAACATCGGTAGTACCAACTACCAAAAGACCCCAACTCTCCATGGTTAATCTTGTTCCAAAACTTATCTCTCATGGCTTGCTCCGCTGGGCATCAACAAAAACCTCCCTCCCTACTTTCTCACCATTGGTGCAATCGCCACCACTACTTACCCATTTTCAAGATCCTAAAATTTGTCAAGCAAGTCAAAGTTGATGGAAGCAGCTTTGGAAACAAAGATTCAAAAAAAAATAAAAAATAAAAAATAAAAGAGAGATGAAGAAAATGATAACGAGGCAGGAGAGATTTTTTTTTATATATTTATTTATTATTACTTTTTAAAAATACTGGAGAGAATTAATGCAGTTAATCACTAATTTTTAGGACAATAAATGATATGACTATTAGTGTTTTTTCATCGTTAGATCTAATAAAAATCAATGGTGTAAAAAAGGTGTAACTCTTTTAAAGTTACACCAGGTGTAACTTGAACCCATCTCTATATATATATATAATATTATATGTGGGGGCTCGAAGACCGAGGAAGGGTACAATGAATTGTGGTTGTTACTATTGAGGCATCATGGATCCGAAGAGGGGGTTTACCCGAGGAGGGGAGAAGAAGAGACAAAAGACTTTTGGGAGATCCGGATGAGGAGGATAGGGTGTAGAGAGAGAATCATGGAAGGTAGAGGAAGTTTCCAGTGAGAATTAACCTACTGCCTTCGCATTAAATGACTAGCAACAGCTTTATCAGCTGCATTGATGAGGAAGTGACCTGAACAGTGGAATTCACTGCTAAGCAGCTTCTTCTACCACTTTTAGCAGAAGCTCAAAGGGACAAGTGTCATAGTGAGAGCCTGGATAGGTGAAGATGAGGGGCCAAGATGTGAAGGGCTGAGAAGTATATAAGAAAAGGGAACTTCTAGATGAAGGGGATCCAGAGAAAAGTATCAAAAATATAGAAATTAGAATAAGAACATTGAGAGAAGAGCGAGAATAGTATACCATTCTATGTAACAATTGCTTCCTCAAGCAAGCTTGTAATAAGCCTCATATATATACAAACTGTGATCTATAGTCATTTTTTTCCTATTTTTTGTCCTCGCTAAGCTCCTTTTTTTTGTTTAACTCACTCTCTTACAAATATCTATTAATTTGGGCCTAATTGAGTTGCACAAACCTCACAATTCTAAGTGGCTTATGCGTTTGATTTTTGTGCCCTTACATTATATATTTATATATAAATATGTACAATATTATACATATTTAATCTAGGGTAAATTGCAAATTACACCCTTAAAGTTTGGGGTTGATTGGATTTTACACTCCAAAGTTTCAGAAACTTGATTTTACACCCTGAAGTTTGGTTCCGTTAGCAATTCATCCCCCACTGTTAGTTTTTGCTGTTAAGTGACACATCATCATGCTGATGTATTTTATATTTACCAAATCAGCCACAAAACTACGTCGTTTTAGTGATGACCAAATGAAGAGCTGGCATACATCAAAACTAGGTCGTTTTAGGCATAAACTTAAAACAAAAACCTCTGGCCTAGACGACACAGTTTCAAGCTAAATCTAAATTCTAAAAACAAAGAACATGAAGAACTCACACCTCCTTAGCCCAAACCCCTTGGCTCAGACTGAACACAGATAGACCATCAACTCACCTCGTGAACTTAGGGGGCAGCGACGAAGAACCCAGGCGGTAGCAGTGACGGTGGTGGCCACACCAATAGTGAGCTACTCTTCTCTTTCTCTCTTTTCGGATTTGGCTTGTGTAGTCTTAATTCCTACTTCCCAACATAAAATCGTGGCATCACACCAATACAATAGTAAATTTACACCACTGAAAAACATTTGCTTCATTTCATGGTCACTGCCAGTGAGGTGTGTAAATATATAGTCATATTTGTGTTGATTTTTTCAATGACATTTTGGGCTGTTGTTTTGAAGTTTTTCATGTTGGTTGTCAAGATTGAATTCCTATTATTTGGGAAGATGTTATTTGTTTATATGGGTGGTAAATTATCTGAAATTTAGAACTTTCTGTGATAGTTTATAGCTATGCACGGTAGGTGTTTGTGAAAATGTCTGTGCCAGCCTGTAGTGAAAACTATACAGTCAAAGCAACATTATTTGCTTTGGTTTTATTGAGTCTAATTTTATCTTCATTGCTGAATGATATCTTGTAACCATCATAAACCCAAAAAAAAAAAAAAAAAAATTGAACTAGAATAATTTTTATTTGAACTTGTTGTAGGTAGGAGAACAGGAGGCGATCATGAGTTTACGGGCTTAAGAGTGGAAGAGGATCATCACCCATCAAGTGTTGCTAGAAGCCAATATCTATAGTAATTGCCTTGTGCTTATTATTTGCATATTGCTAGTATTTGGTCATGCTTACCATATGATCCAATATATCAATTATTATAGGTCTTAACCTAAACCAGTGTTGTTGGAAGCAATGAAGTTGGTAGATATGGAAAAGGAAATTTAACTGTTGCTGGAGGAAAAACTGAAAATAGAACTGGAAAAGGATGAGGGTCAGCAGCAATGCTAGTTTGTAGGACCTTTTATATGTTAGGACATTTGATTATTAAAACTTTTTGTGGTTACTGTTTTGTAAAGTTGTCCATAAGCTTATTTGATGGTGTTAATGGACAAAAGTAACCTATTTTGTGTTGGTCTTAGGTAGGACTTTTGGTTTGACAAACATTATTAGTCACTGTTTTTGTAAGGTTGAAGTTAATCAACCATCTTGTTGGCTTTATTTCGTGCCAAATTTGCTTGTATTTCAGCATTTAGTAACCCTGTATTTAGGTGGGTTTTGTTGTAAGGGTAGAGAGTGAGATAGAGTGTTGATTGCTCAAGAGTGTGCAAGAAAACAGAGACTTGCGGCTTGATCTCGTGGGTAACTTGCGGCTGCAAGCCGCTATATGCAGCACACGTGCCAAGCATGCCAGAAGGTGAACAGTCATGCTAGCTAGAGCACTACAGGACAAAACAGGACAACTGGCCATACGGTTATCTCGCGGATCTCGCGACTCAGTCAAGTCGTGAGGCCAAGTCACGAGCCACCCCTATTTTGAAAAACCTGACGTTTCACATTCTCCTCTCACCTCAGTATAAATACCCCTTATACCCATAAATGAAAGAGAGCTTCCAGAGAGAATTTTGAGAGAGAAACCCTAGAGTAAAACAAGATTGATTCACCTACAATCTATACATTAGAGTCTCTTCAAATTTCTCAACTCTCTTCCTCTCCATTGTCAAACCTTTGAGAGACATTTTACCAAAACCTTGTTCTCACCATATCCACCACTGTGAGAGGGCTGTTTAGTGTTCTGGGAAGCAGTTAGGAAGGAACCAATATACATTGGTTGATGCTATGGTCAAGTAGCGGAATCCGAGAAGCTAGAAAAGAAAAAGGTTCGGCGCGACCTCGTTGCAGCAAGAAGCTTGGAGGGCTTAGGTGCACTGGGTAGATTAGGCTTGGAGGGTCTATTGCTGTCCATGTATCCCAACTACATTTTCTAGTGGATTGTTTACCACTTGGAGGGCGGCGGAGAGGTTTTACGCTGAGGGCTTCGGTTTCCTCTTCGATAACACATCGCGTGTTGTCTTTGTGTTTGCATCTTCGTTCCCTTTTATCTTTACCTTTTATTATCTGCTGTGGGTTGTGATTTTAATTTGGCTTAGATAGTTTTTCCAATTCTATATTATAGTTTTTGTTCATTTTCCGCACACTAGTTATTTGACATAAAGCTTGAATTATTTAATTTGTAAATTGGGGGTCTAAACGTTCAAGGGTGTTTTTACACTAATTGAATTTTCAATTGGTATCAGAGCGGGTGCACTTGTTGTGGTTTTATTACCTAAGTGCAATCCTAGACCCCTGTGTTTTGGTAGCTGTTTTGGAAAATACCATGCTGAATTGTAGTTTAAGTGTTTGTGAAAATGACTCTATGCGTATGTTTGAAGGGTGTCTTAACAATGAACTTGTAGAGTTGTTAAAAACTAAGAAACATGCTAGGATATTTGTTCACATGTTGGAATATTTTGAAAATCAGAATCACATCTTACACAGTAGCATATCTGAATCTAAATCGTTGATTAAGAAATACAAAAGAAAGAATAGAATGTTGTGTGAGATGATTGAGAGTCTGAAAATGAAAAGTCAATCTAATAGAAGCATGAAAACTGATGATAAGTTTTTGTTTGAAGGTCAAGAATGTTTGTCTCATGTGAGCTTATTTGTGCATACCTCATTGAAGGTATTTAATTCATGCTTGTGGTATCTTGACAGCGGTTGTTCTCGTCATATGACAGGGGATAAATCACTGTTTAAGACACTCAAAGAAAAGGTTGGTGACTATGTGACTTTTGGTGATGGAAGTCATACTCAAGTCCTAGGCAAAGGGACTATTGAGATACCTGGATTACCTCTGTTGAAAGATGTGTTATACATAAAAGGGCTGAAGGCAAATCTTCTGAGCATCACTCAAATTTGTGATGATGATTTCCTGGTACAATTCTCTAAGAAGGGATGCTTGATCATCAATGAAGAAGAGATTCAGGTCTTGGAGGGAAATCGGACTACAGACAACTGCTATGGAGTAGTTCCCACGGCACCCATTTCGTGTAGAAGTGCTCGTGTTGACATGTTGGAACTTTGGCATCACAGATTTGGGCATGCGAATTTCAAACAAGTGGCTAAAGTATCCAAACTTGAAGCAGTTGAGGGATTTCCTAAGTTTGGAAAGGTGAAGAAAACTATTTGTGGTGCATGCCAAATGGGAAAGCAAACAAAGGCAAGTCATCACAAGGTGAATGTGATTGCTACTTCTCGGTGTTTGGAGTTACTTCATGTTGATCTAATGGGGCCTACCAGAACTGAAAGTCTAGGAAGAAAGAGATACATTATGGTCATTGTGGATGATTACTCAAGATACACTTGGGTTGAATTTCTTAGAGAAAAATCAGAAGCATGTGAGAGGTTGGAAATTCTGTGCAAGAAACTACAAAATGAGAGAGGGGTCCCTATTGCCAAAATAAGAAGTGATCATGGGAGGGAATTTGAGAATGCAAGATTCGAGTCTTTCTGTGAAAAGAATGGAATCAAAAGAGAATTTTCAGCCCCCAAAACTCCACAACAAAATAGAGTGATAGATAGAAAGAATCGGGTGATTCAGGAAATGGCGATAGTCATGTTGCTTAACAGGCAAATACCTCAAAAGTTTTGGGGAGAAGCTGTCAACATCTCGTGTCACATTGGCAATAGAATATTTTTCCGAGTAGGAACAAAGAAGACCGCCTATGAGATTTGGAATGGAAAGAAGCCTAGAGTGAAGTATTTCCGGGTGTTTGGAAGCAAATGTTATATCCTAAATGATTGGGAGAATCTTGGGAAGTTTGATGCGAGAAGTGATGAAGGTATTTTTCTTGGGTACTCTACTACGAGTCGGACGTATAGAGTTTTTAACAAGAGAACTAAGACAGTGATGGAGTCCATCAATGTCAAGATTGATGATGCCTTATCTAAGGTGGAGATGACTGATGATGGAGAAGGGCCGAGCACCAAAGAACCCAATGTTGAGGTCGAAGCTTTTGATATAGAAGTTGAAGAACCTACACCAGAAGAAGAATCAACTCCCATCAACCCAAGAATGGAAACGAGATCGATGTCTAGAACATCAAGTCCTCTTATTCCTCCGGAAGTCCATCCTCCCATCTCACGAAGTGATGAAGTCTCCACATCAAAGAAGCCATCTTCAAGAGTAATTAAAAACCATCCGGAAAGCAACATCATAGGGTCTCTAGATGAAGGTCTTCGCTTCAGAAAAGGAAACATCCTGTTGGCCAATCATGTAACATATCATTGCTACCTTGCTCAATTTGAGCCAAAAAGGGTAGAAGAGGCTCTTCAAGATGAGAATTGGGTTGAGTCAATGCATGAAGAGCTGAATTAGTTTGTGAGGAATGATGTGTGGGAATTTGCTCTAAGGCCTGAAAATGTTTATGTCATAGGCACAAAATGGATTTTCAAAAACAAAACCGATGAAGATGGAGAGATAATTCGAAATAAATCTCGGTTAGTAGCTCAAGGATACACTTAAGTAGAAGGAGTAGACTTTGATGAATCCTTCGCTCCTGTGGCAAGACTTGAATCTATTCGAATTCTCATGTCCATTGCATGCACTATGAACTTCAAACTCTATCAAATGGATGTAAAATGTGCATTTCTAAATGGATACCTGAATGAAGAAGTGTTTGTTGAGCAACCAAAAGGATTTGAGGATCCTCACTTTCCTGATCATGTGTTGAGATTGAAGAAAGCCCTTTATGGCTTAAAACAATCACCTAGAGCTTGGTATGATCGGCTTACACATTACCTCCTAGATAGAGGATTCAAAAGGGGGATATGCCGACCGGACTTTGTTTGTCAAAAATGATGAAGATTATCTCCTTGTGGCACAAGTTTATGTTGATGACATTGTGTTTGGGGCTACCATTGAAGATCGTGCTATTGAATTTTCTGATGAGATGAAGAAAGAATTTGAGATGAGTATGGTGAGGGAACTCACATTTTTCTTGGGTCTTCAAGTCAAACAACAGAAGGAGGGTATATTTGTTTCACAAGAGAAGTATGCTAGAAACATTGTCAAGAAGTTTGGACTAGACTCCAAAAAATATGCCTCCTTTCCCATGAGCTCATCTACTAAATTGAATGTTGATTCTTCTGGAATAGAAGTAAGTCCTACCTTATATAGGAGTATCATTGGGAGTTTACTCTATCTTACAGCTAGTAGACCGGACATTGCATTCAGTATTGGTGTTTGTGCCAGATATCAAGCTAATCCAAAGGAATCTCACCTGACTGTAGTTAAGCGAATCATTCGATATGTTAATGGAACTTCAAACTATGGTTTGTGGTATTCAAAAGACTCAAATGCTTGTCTTGTCGGGTATTCAGATGCTGATTGGGCTGGTAGTGTAGACGATCGGAAGAGTACTTCAGGAGGCTGCTTCTACCTTGGTAACAATCTTGTCTCGTGGATGAGCAAGAAACAAAATTCCATGTCTCTATCTACTGCTGAAGCAGAATACATCGTCGTTGGAAGTTGCTGCACTCAGCTTCTTTGGATGAAGAAATTACTTCATGATTATGGAATTCCTTAAGAGACGATGTGTGTCTTCTGTGACAACACTAGTGCCATCAATCTTTCCAAGAATCTTGTCCAGCATTCAAAATCTAAACACATAGAGATACGTTATCATTTCATTCGAGATCTCGTAGAGGAAAGAGTTGTGTGTCTTGAGTTTATACACACCAACAATCAAAAGGCCGACATCTTCACCAAGCCTCTTGATGGTCCACGATTTGAATCACTCCGTAAGACCATTGGTGTTGGTACAATTCCTTGACTCTCTTGTATGATGTGTGCTTCACATATTCATAATGTGTTTAGTTTGTTTGTGTTGGGGCACACACTACTTTGTTGGCTTTTTGTATAGCATGATTTTGTTTGTTTGTCTATTTGTGCATACTTTTGGTCATTTTTGTTTTTGTTCAAACTTTTTCTTCTTATGTGTCAAAAATCCAAAAATCACATAAAAGTTGGAAAATCAAAAAGTTTGATTGACATTGTTGAGTTTTGTCTCAAAACTTGTTTTGCCTTGTACCTTTGTGCTAATGGCTCTGTGCATTTTCGAGCGTGGCTTGTTTCATTGCACTCTTATCACTGTGAGAGAAATCTTGAAATTTATGTGATTGTTGTAAATAGATCTTCAAACTTGTCATGAATGATTAGTGAATGGTTATGTTGATCTTGAGACATGCATAGACTTGTGACTATATATTTTCCCACTCTTTTTTTTTTTTTTTGCTAAAAAGAGCTCACCAAATGTAAATCTCCAAATGAAAAGAGATATTGAGCTGCAAAAACCTGTCGCACATATTAGTATTCGACTAGGAAAAAGGGAAAGCGACCAAAGATTAAAGTGAATGTTTATTCAAAAAGCCAAAGGCTATCTCATCATAATGAAATATCAAACATCACTCACAATGAGAGGTGGTTGTCTCAAAATGATCAAAAAGATCAAATGATATGATTGAAAGTGGAGTCAAATGTAAAGCTCCAATTTATGTTATCAAGTTTTGTGGGAGGTCATATATGCATACTTCTATAATTGAGATGGGTCACATGATCTAGTGCTAATTGTGTATGCCTTGGTTGAATTGATCATTGAAGTTTCACATTAGAGTAATGACTTTCTCATTGTTGATATCCACACACAACACACAAGTTTATGTTCAATAAATGCCACATTTATTTGTGTGATTGTACTTGATGAAATGTGTTTTCACATGCTCAATCTTTGTTGATTGAAGCACAAAATTTTTTTTTGAGTGTTTTAAGTGTTTTTGGAAAGTATTTTGTTCTTAAAATCTGAAAATTTCAAAAATTCATTTTTGCCCTGTTTTGGCGACTCAGTTGCGGGTAAGTCAAGTCGCAAGCCTCAGTCACGAGTTCGCGGATCAATTTTGGTGACTTGTTTGCGAGTGGAAGGTCCAGTCGCGAGGGTTACTCAGAGATTTTCGCGGCTCAGCTCGCGACTCCTTCGCGGGTAGACCTTCCAGTCGTGAAAAACACTTAGAAAATTTTTCAAAATTTTGTCTTTGAGTGTTTTGGAGGCTTAACCTGGCTTCTTGTTGGCGACTCATTTAAGTTGCGAAAATCGCGTGTTCTGCAAAATGAGCTCATTTTCAACACTTTTCTTAAAAAGGGGTTCTCATTTGCTTGTCTTGCTCTCTGTGTCTGTTCATTTTCTGGTCTTTCTTTCACTTATTCATCATCACTATGGTAATCTTCAAATTCTTTCACCAACTTGTTACCATTCAATCTATCTTCAAGGAAAGGTATGGGTTTTGTCCTCTACTCTTTGTTTTGCCTTTTCCTCATGGTTTTGTGTTCTTCTTGGTATTCATATTTCTCTTACCTGTGTTTGGTCACTTGAGTGTATGATGTTCTCATTTTTGTGTGGTTTTAATCTGATCCACTCTATTGTGTAGCTACATTTGGGTCATTATTGTCCCTCATTGTTATTTTCTGGACATTTCCATCTAGCTTTTAGGGTTTCTTCATTATCCCTAATTTAACACTAACCCACTGCTAATAATGTCTGTTGGATTGTATTCTTTCTTTTCCTCTATTCATGATTCAGACTGGAAATGTCACCATTCAAGAAAGCAGCTGTGAAAGGAGGCAGTTCCAAAGGAAAGGAACATGTCATTGATGTTGATGACTACTCACCTCAAACAAAAGGGACTCATTCTTCATCAAAAGGGTTCAATCCCAACAAGTTCAGATCCTATGCTGCCTTTCAGTCTCATGAGAATTATTTCCGAAATGCTACACCATTACTAGAAAGACCTATTGATCAATCATCACTTCATGACACTGATATTCCGAAATGGTTTGCTCACAAGGATTGGAATTACCTTCTCTCTGATCTGGATGATGCATATGAAGATTTGGTAAAGGAATTTTATGCCAACACGATTGTGGGAGAAGATGAACTTAAGTGCTGGGTTAGGAAAAAGAGTTTTTCAGTCTCTCTTGCATATTTGGCAGAGATCCTTCACATCAACCGACCAATGCTTCGACACTCACCGGTTTATGATGATCTTTGTCCTGATGAGGAACTTCTTAAGGAGGGTCTTGGACAAGACTTGGAATTCTCATCCAATGGAAACTCCGTCAGTGTTTCCTCTCTTCCTCCAAAATTGAGAGTGCTTACAATTGTGATGTTTCACAATTTGTACCCCTTATCAAGCACTGGGTATATGAACCTCGGACGTGCTTTGTCTCTTCATGACCTAATCTCTAATGTAGAAATTGACATCTGTGCTCATATCTTTCATGTTCTTCGCAAAACGGTTCTACGAACTGAGTCCCGAACATGTATTCCTTTTTGCTGTCTCATTTCAAGGATCTTGAAGCTCAAAGGAATTTATCCAATGACAGATGAATCTCCTCTCTCAAAACCAAGTCCAATCAACATGCGTACATTCAACGCAAGCATTGGACATAGTCGGAAGAGAGCCAAATCGGAAACTTCTGCATCTCACAGTGGTTCTCATTTCAGCACTCTCTCCCTTGATGAAAAACTTGATCACATTGTATCCTCTGTACACGAGTTGAATACAAAGATGTTCGGACTCACATCTACTCTACACCATCACAGCACTCGATGGGATATGAAGTTTACCTCACTCCAAACTCAATTGGATCAGATTCAGAGGAGGCTAGAAGAGAATGTAAGGCCTATTCCATGACAAAAAGGGGGAGTGATAGCCTGATCAGAGGGGGAGGATATTACCTAAGGGGGAGTGTTTCTGCATTTTTCTTCAGTTTAAGTTGTTATATTGTATTCTGTACCCATGTTGCTTATGTAAGCTTTTAGGGTTATGTTTTTATGCATCTTTGTAGGCTTTATGGTTTGTACCATGCTTTATGCAGCCTTTTATGCTTTGTTTAAATCAGTACTTCTATCTAAATGTCTTGCATTTTCTTTTAAGTACTGTCACTCTTGTGCCATTGTAGGATTGTTCCTAGATGCATATACTTAGTGTATTATGAATTGGTTGAGTGTTGGACATACAAGTAACTTGCATTGTTCTTGTTAACCTGTATGTTCAAGTGTTCATTCCAAGTGTGAATGAGCATTGTGATCACTACCTTATAGTGGTTACCTGTTTGATCAAGCCATGAGTTGGTTCTTCTCTTCATCCTTGCTTGATCACTTTAAGCCTGTTTCATATGCATTTCATGCTTTTCTGCATACAATGATCATGGTGTATTGTTGTGTTTCAGGAGTTTCATGTTCTAATGATTCATGTGCTTCATAGCTTCTAGAGTTAGGTGTGAGTGAGTTTTGCTTAACTGTTCCTAACTAACATGTTAAGTCTAGAGTCTGTTTTAGGGTTTTGTCACGAAATAGCCAAAGGGGAGATTGTAAGGTTGAATTTAATCAACCATCTTGTTGGCTTTATTTCGTGCCAAATTTACTTGTATTTCAACATTTAGTAACCTTGTATTTAGGTGGGTTTTGTTATAAGGATAGTGAGTGAGATAGACTGTTGATTGCTCAAAAGTGTGCAAGCCGCCAGATGCAGCACACGTGCCAAGCTTGCTAGAAGGTGAACAGTCATGCTAACTGGAGCACTATAGGACAAAACAGGACAACTGACCATACGGTTATCTCGCGACTGGATCTCGCGACTCAGTCAAGTCGCGAGGCCAAGCCGCGAGCCACCCCTGTTTTGAAAAACCTAATGTTTCACATTCTCCTCTCACCTCAGTATAAATACCCCTTATACCCACAAATGAAAGAGAGCTTCTAGAGAGAATTTTGAGAGAGAAATCCTAGAGTAAAACAAGATTGATTCACCTACAATTTATACATTAGAATCTCTTCAAATTCCTCAACTCTTCCTCTCCATTGTCAAACCCTTGAGAGGCATTTTACCAAAACCTTGTTCTCACCATATTTACTACTATGAGAGGGCTGTTTGGTGTTCTGGGAAGCAGATAGGAAGGAACCAATATACATTGGTTGATGCTATGGTCAAGTAGCGGAATCCGGGAAGTTAGAAAAGAAAAAGGTTCGGCGCAACCTCGTTGGAGCAAGAAGCTTGGAGGGCTTAGGTGCACTGGGTAGATTAGGCTTGGAGGGTCTATTGCTGTCCATGTATCCCAACTACATTTTCTAGTGGATTGTTTATCGCTTGGAGGGCGGCGGAAAGGTTTTACGCCGAGAGCTTTGGTTTCCTCTTCGATAACACATCGCGTGTTGTCTTTGTGTTTGCATCTTCCTTCCTTTTTATCTTTGCCTTTTATTATTTGTTGTGGATTGTGATTTTAATTTGGCTTAGATAGTTTTTCCAATTCTATATTATAGCTTTTGTTCATTTTCCGCACACTAGTTGTTTGATATAAAGCTTGAATTGGTTAATTTGTAAATTGGGGGTCTAAACGTTCAAGGGTGTTTTTACACTAATTGAATTTTCAGTTTTATTTATCTTATGTGATGTTTATGTGTATGGTATCTAATTAAGACATATTCGATTGGTAAAGATTTAAAGAATTGCATATATACCTAATTGCACTCTGCAGGTCTAATGTAATTGCAATTTGCATTTATAAATGGCTATTTCAATTATAATAAACAGTATTCCAAAAAGAGACAAAACTAAGTGTCAATTTTCATTGCAAAAAATGCATTTCAATTTCCATTACAATATAATAAAAAGAGTGGTCATTACATTAAACAAGATAAGAAACTGACTACTCTTTCAAAACAATTGTCACTACAATCTTTCACAATGACTAAACTAGAATTCACCTATTCTAAATACAATAAGTTCTTTCATTGGAGATGCTTTCACTAAACAAACTAAAATGACTACCACAACAACAAACCAACTTTTACAATTTGAGTTCCCTTGGAGAATCTGCTACTTCTACAATTTCACTCCTTCCCATTTCAAGATTGTCAATTTGCAAGAGATAAGAGGAACATGTACACCTGATCCTGAATCTTTCATTGGTTCACATCTAATTTCAGTTATCACTGGGGAACACAGAACGACTTCAAGAGCTAATGCATTCAACATCAACCTTTTAATATCTTCTCAATCTATGGAACAATGGAAAATTTGAAGGGCCCTGGACATGAGGGAACCAATTGATAAGAGATTATACCAAGTGTTGCAGCAGCTACGGCATCCTCAATTTGTTCTTCAATTGTTCTAATTTTGCTGGATGCATTTTACTAATGGCAAAATTAAAAGATTCTCCATGAAGGGCAGCACATGTTTGAAGGCAGTGGCAGCGCCACGTTATGGTCAGGGTGTTCCCAGGAACACCCTGACTTGAAAAAAAAATAATTTATATATAATAATTAAAATTTTTTTATTTGTTTACCCTTAAAGGAACACCCTCAACAAAAAAAAAAAAAAAAAAAAAAAAGAACACCCTCAAAAAAAAAAAAAAAAAATTGAAAAAAAAAAAAAAATTGTAACAGAGCAAAACAACGGACGGCCAGCCCAACATCAAGCCCACGGCAAGCCCAACAGAGCCCAACAGATTACAGAGAAGCAAACCCGCCCAACAGATTACAGAGCCAACAGATTACAGAGAAGCAAACCCACGGATTTTTAAAAAAATAAAATAAAATAAAATAAAAACCCAAAACCCCAATACAGAGCAGATCACTAAATCAAAAACCTCACATCAGTAAATCGGTACATCAAAAATCACTAAAGCTAAAGCAAACCTAAAAACAGAGCAACAGAGCAAGTGCGCAACGCCTCCCCTCAGAAGTTAGATCGGTCCAGTCGCACTGTCGCAGTCCAGACTCCAGCACATCGTCACCCGACTCGACTCGCCCCTCATTGGAGATCGGTCCAGTCGCAGTCCAGAGCACATCGTCGCTCATCGGAGATCGCTCGTCGTAGATCGCTCGCACATCGCGTCGCACATCGTCGCACATCGCTCGACGGTCACTGCGCTGCCTCAGCCTCAGCCTTCACTCTTCTGGCCTCCGTGCTCGACTGCTCCGGTGCTCCCTCAAGGTATTTTTCTCACTTTTTCTCTCCGACTCTCACTCTCTGAAATCTGAAATGAAATGAAGCTGTGTCTCAGAGTGCCTCTCTCTCTCTCTATTCTTTAAGAGTAACTTTAAGTCTTTATCTGAGTGATTGGCTGAAGCAGTGAAACTTTTAAGTTTATTAATATTTTGCCTATTTTTTGATTTTTTTAATTTGGTTTTATCTTATGATTCTTATCCGTTACTTGGTGTGTGTTGGTGTTGGTTAGTTGGTTAAATATTGTCTTTTAATGTAATGTTATTGTGATTTGTGATTGTGAAATTTTCTGATTGGCAGGTAGCTCATTATTCTAATAATTAATAATTTAATTAATTAATATATTATAAAAGACAAACAAATTAAATTATGTTAGACTAAATAATAATTAATGAAACAATAATATAATAAATTATAGTTTATAAAAGACAAACAAATTAATAAAACAACTAAACAACAACAATTAATATTTTTATTAATATTTTAAACGAATTTATAGTTTATTGTAAGCAACCTTTGTTCATTTATTTTCTTTTCATTTATTTTTTCCTTTTGAGGTTTTTGGATGTACAAAATGCAAATTTGTTTTGATTTTAAGAACTTTTTTTTTTTTTTTTTAAAGCACAAACTTCATACCGGCCAAATTTTAAATTTCGGCCGGTATTTACCGAAACATCCCAAAATACTCGAAATAGACTGAAATGACCCGAAATTTTTTCAAAGTAAAATAGGAACACCCTGGATAAAATTTCTGGAGTCGCCAATGTTTGAAGGTTCACCTATCTTCTTCTTAACTCTTTACTCCGAATGGTGCCCTCCCCATGGCACCTGCTGGAGCTCATATTTTCACCATTGGCATCACAAAAGAGAGAAATAAGAACAAAGAATAGAGGTTGATTCTAAAATGACAACTGAGAATTTGGATAACAAGTTCAATTAAGTATTAGAGATCCAACCTGGACTCTTCCTCGGATAAGTCATTGTTTTCGCTCAATATTACAGTTGTGCATACATACACTGTATAAATCAAAAGGCACAATTGCATGACTTAATCAAAGGTTACCCAATATTCATTTGCAAATAATGTGTAAAATACAAAGATGAATCCATACCTCAAAATCTGATCAAGCTTATCAAGGACTTGAGGCAGTCTCAGTGTGAGAATGATTGAAAGGGCTAAGCCAAATGTCTTCCTTTGGGAGGAAGATACATTATCTAACTGTGACAAAACAAAAATACTTTGGCAATAAAAAATGAAGCAAGACTTAAAGTAGGGGTCATCTACATTTTCCATGCAATGCCAGCAGAAATTTCAATAAGAAAAGTGTTGGTATGTAGTTAGAATGCAATGAATAAATAATGTGATCCTAAGACTCTATAACTATAAGTTTATAGTGCATAATAGTCGATCCCTTAACTTTATTCCTATAGTTTACAAGACTTGTTGTAAACTGGAGTTATAAAAAGGGTGCCAATATTCTGCACAAATAATAATTATTCTAGTTCAATTTTTTTTTTTTTTTTTGGATTTATGATGTTTCGAAGATATCATTTAGCAGTGAAGATAAAATTAAACTCAATTTTCTTTCTTTCTTCAAGTTAATTTTGCAATAAAACCAAAGCAAATAATATTGCTTTGACTGTACAGTTATCACTACAGACTGGCACAAACATTTTGACAAACACCTACCGTGCATAACTATAAACTATTGCAGAAAGTTCTAAATTTCAGATTATTTACCACTCATATAAACAAATTGCATCTTCCTAAATAATAGGAATTCAATCTTAATAGCCAACATGAAAAACTTCAAAACCACAGCCCAAAATGTCATTGAAAAAATTAATACAAATATGATTGAATATTTACACACCTCACTGGCAGTGACCACAAAATGAAGTAAATATTTTTCAATTTCGTTTTTCCAATGGTTTTAATTTATTGTTGTATTGGTGTGATGCCACGATTTGGCCTGTTTGGGAGTTTAAAAATGGAGGGGGAGTAGAGGAAAGGGAGGGAGAGTAATCCAATTACCTTGTTTGGAAGTTTTTTTAAGGAAGGAGAGGGAGGGATTTAGAGGGGTTTGGAGGCTTTTCAACTACCTCTAACCCCTCATTTTTAATTCCCCAAATTGGAGAGATTTGAAGGGAGAGTAGAGTAGATAAATTATTGATCAAACCAATTTCCTAATTTAACCTTTTTAAATTAACAAAATTACAAACAGATTATTCAAATAATTTTTGTTTGTTTCCTGAGAAAATATGAGGAAAAAAATTTGAATCTAACTATTTACCTTTGTTACTGACTTTGCAAATAAGGCAACCCAACAAGAAAAATTCAAGCTCACGATGAAATACAAATTCCATTAGAAATTGAAACCCTAACAACAAAATCAAAACGAAAAAAACAAAACAAAAAAAAAAAAAAAAAGGAAGCAAAACGATTCGGATTGAACTTGCAAAAAATTCAAAGCAAAACCAAAACCCACATCCAATCTGAGAGAGAGAATCGGAGTGAGAGAAAGAGAGGATCAGAATGAGAGAAAGAGAGAAAATCCACCATCGCCACCTCTGCAAACCACCATGCCATCGCCGCCAATCTCCAAACCACCACGTTGTCGCCATCGATCTTTAGTCCCTGCTGCCAATTTTGATATCCAATCCACGCCGATCTGAGAGACCCACAACAAAAATTCAAAGCGAACCAAAACCCACATATAATATGAGAGAGAGAATCGGAGTGAGTGAAAGAGAGAGAATCCACCATCGCCGCCGCTCCAAACCACCACGCCATCGCAGCTGCTCCAAACCACCACACCATCGCTATCGATCTCCAATCGCCGTGCTCCGACACGACGGTGGCTCGCTTCGACGGGTTCTCCTTGGGGTTCGCTGGGAAAACCTTTGTCTTCTTCCCTTTTTTTTTTTTTGGTTAAACGCTTTCTTCTTCAACCCAACACAGGTATATATAATAAAGAAAATTTAATTTAATTTTTATTATAATTTTTTTTGAGGTAATAAAAATTATTTTATAATAGTTATTAGTAGTTTTATATGTATGTATATATATATATATATATATTTTTTATGGATATTAGTGGTATTTAATGGAATGAGAATGTTGATTAAATAATTATTTAATCTAACAAATTAATCTTAAACTATTGTTGTAAGTCCATTTTTAAATAGGAGTAAATTTGTCTATTTAAATTATTTCCTCTCCTCTCCATCCTAATTTTTAAAACATCCAAACAAGGGGAAGGGCTAATTACTCCCTTCCCCCTTACTAATTCTAAAAACATCCAAATAAGGTGGAGGGGAACCATTCCCCTCTACTCTCCTCCCCACTACTCTCCTCCACTTTACTCCACTCTACTCTCCTTCCTTTCTAAACTTCCAAACATGCCATTAACGTTGGGAAGTAGGAATTAAGATTACATAAGCCAAATTCGAAAAGAGAGAAAGAGAAGAGCAGCTCACTATTGGTATGGTCGCCGCTGTCACTACCGCCGCCTGGGTTCACGATGTGAGCCGATGGTTTATCTGAGTTCAGTCTGAGCTGAAGGGTTTGGGTTAGGGACGTTTGGGTTCATGGGGTTTGGCCTAGGGAGGTGTGAGTTCTTTGTTTTTAGATTTTAGAATTTAGCCTGTCGTTTAGGCTAGAGATTTTTGTTTTAAGTTTATCCCTTAAATGATGTAGTTTTGATGTATGCCAGCTCTTCACTTAGTCATCACTAAAATGACATAGTTTTGTGGTTGATTCGGCCAAAATAAAATACATCAACATGATGATGTGTCATTTAACAGCAGAAACTAACTATAGGAAGTGAATGGCTAACGGAACTAAATTTCAAAGTATAAAATTAAATTTCTGAAATTTTAGAGTGTAAAATTCTATTGACTCCAAACTTCAGGGATATAATTTGCAATTTACCCACTAATCTATCATGTAAATCTTATATATAAATAGGATAATATAAATTCACGGTATCCATCTTCTTTATCTAAATAAATCTCACCTTCACTTACACCTACGCCTGCGCCTACACCTACACCTACACCTAGACGTTATGTATTGTCCTCTCACATTTTCCTCCACCACACATTTTACTTTTTTACCTTCCCAACCAGTCATCTTTATCACAGAATTTATATCTCTTCTAATGACTCTGTCTCTCTCTCTCTCTCATAGACACACAACACGTACCTTTTCTTTTCTCAGCATCAGCAACACTGCATCTCACTTTATCGACCCCATGCTCCAGACTTTATCTGACTTTTACCTTCCCAAGTTTTCAAACTTCACTCATTTTACCTTTTTTTTTTTTCTTTACCAACAAGTCATTTATCGTTTAGTTATTAGAATTTACTTTTTCTCTCTCGCTCACGCACGACACAACACAACACAACACAACGCATGTTATTTTCTGGTATCAACAACACTGCCTTACGACTACACCCTCGACTCTGTTTGTATCATGCCAAATAAAATTTTGTTTACGTATTATAACTAAGTAACCTCTCTTTAGAGCATTCACGGGATGCATAATAGAAAAAGAAATTATAATTTATATAAGTTTGTCTAAAAATATCAATATCAGTTATAATTATGTAAATTTATATGAATATTATAATAACTGTTACTATAATAAATTTATACGATTATTATAATATATTTACAAGCCTGGTATAATAAATATATAAGTTTATACCGATATTATTTATTTTGTATATAATTTTTTATCATTTTTTTATGTATTTTGAGGATAAAAAAAAGAATGAATAGTGATTGTTTTCTAATCTGATGTTGATTGTTGTATGTGAAGTTAAAAAGAAAATTGAATATAAAAGTGAGAAAAAGGTTTTTCAAAAATGAACTTTTGAAAAGTTATACATAATTTAACCAAACAAAAAATTGTACATAAAAATTATAAATTAGTCTCAAACACATACACTATTTGATGAAATTTTCAGTTTTTAAACTATTCTTTTTTATTTTGGCAAATAGGACTGTAAATGAGCTGAGTCTAGCTAAAACTGCTGAATAAAGTATTAAAAGTGCAATAGTATTTACTTAATTTTTTTTTTTTTGAATACGAGTCAAAGCTCAAGCTTATCATTAAACAGGATTTTATGTTTAATTTTGATTCATTTTATTGTCAAGCAAGCTCGATCTTGTTCACGAGCTATTTGATTAAATTATTTTTTTTCTTATATATTGTGAAACCATTACTAAAATGTTTTATATTTTCATAATTTTATAAATTTTTACTATAAATAGAATGTTTATATCATCAATAAACTACAAATAATAATTTAATATCATATGAATTTATTAACAAACTTATAGTATCAAATTTCAAATTTATATAAATATTCTTCAAAAAAAAAATTTATATAAAAATTTATCTAGTTTTTTAAAGTTTTGAAAGTAATACACCACCCAGTAACAGGATACACCCACTGTTTTTGTTTTTGTTTTTTTCTATTTTTTTGTTTGTGGATAATCCCGCTGTTTTAATTTTGTTCACTTACCTTTATTTATTTTCACTCTGTCCCGCTGCCACCTACCTTCATTTACTTTCATTTATCTTCATCCATCGACTCAAAATACCATCCTCTCATTACAAATCCAAAGTACTCTTCCTCTGTAAATCCTCACAGACACAACTCTCTCTCTCTCTCTCTCAAAAGTCAAGTGTATTTAAGTGGGGGTAATAAAGAAATTGCAGGCGTGCCGCGTGTGAGTAGTAAAATCTTCACAGATAAAAAATGATGAATTTTGGTTGTTGAACTTTGACCACAAGTCCCAACCGTAAGAACTTCTAAATGAGTGTCGTGTACACGCAAACGGGTATGCAGTAACTTGTCCTATTTTACACATTCGCTTTTTTAGAATTATTTTATTTTAACATCTTAAAAGTATATTATATCATTTTATAACATATCTAATATTTAAATTTTTATTTATCTCATTTATTTATTAAAATATTAATTCCACCAACTCTTTCACTCTCTTCCTTTTCATAAAAAATAATTAAAAATATTCATCTACTACCATAAAATACAATATAAAGAAATATATAAAAATATATATAATATTATTTAAAAATTAAAAATTATTATTTAAAAACACAAACCAAATACCCATAAGTATAAGAGATTAAAACTTATTTAATTCACAATTCAAATCCAACACTAATAATAGTCAAACATACTTTCATAAAAAATAAAAATAAAATAAAATCAAACATACGTCCCTCCTATAAATACCCTCATACGTACATATATTTTTCATTCTCTGCGTCCATAAATACCCTCATACGTACATATATTTTTCATTCTCTGCGTCCATAAAAATGCTCATCTAATTCACAATTCAAATCCAACACTAATAATAGTCAAACATACTTTCATAAAAAATAAAAATAAAATCAAAAAATAAAATAAAATCAAACATACGTCCCTCCTATAAATACCCTCATACATACATTCTTCATTCCCTGCGTCCATCCTCTTCTGCGTTTCTCCTTTCTCTTTTTCCCTACCTCTTTCGTTTTCCTTTTCTTTTTACCTCTACTGTTTTTCCCTAACCCTCATCTTCTCCTTTTCATCTCCCAAGCCAGCCTTGTTCTTTGTGCGCCATGGCCAAGCCTCTCTTTCTTCCAATAACGCCCATTCTTCTCCTTGCTTGTCTCTGTCGATCTCATGGACTTAGATTTGTGTATATGTACCAGCAATACATGAGAAGAAGACGAAGAAAACGGCACCATTGTGGCTTTGCTGGCGGCATTCAAGCACTTCGGGCACATGTTGCTGAACTACTTATATTGCCAAAGTGGGAGTTTTTTTTTTTCATGCATTGATATCCTTTCTTCCTTCAAGTTTTTATTTTTTTTTTATTTTATTTAAAGCAATTTTCACCCCCTAATTGGTACTCCCTAATGAGAAATCTTTTGCAGGAATTTGAAACGGAAGGATTTCGAAAGATTTAACCAAGTAAGTTGCTTATTTTATTCAATTAAAAATAAAAATAGATATTTGTTTGAATCGAAAATTAAATTAACTATTTTTTTAATCTGTTTTTCTAATTGTATATAATGTTCTCCATGTAGTGTCCCGAAAATTATAATCCAAAAATTCATATTTAAGCCATTATAAGAAATCTTCGAAGTAAATAAATTTAGTCTTCAAAATAAAAGCATAAGATAAATCATCTAACCTCCAAAATGTTGTATTGGTCTTAAGCCTTAAGCATCAGAGAAGTTTTATAAATGAATAAAAACTTATTATATCACTCCTCTCAAAAGCTATGTTTTTATATTTAAAGGTGAAAATTGTAATACACAAGAAACTTTCTCCAAAACCACCTAGTGCTTGAAATCTCCTGCATAAAATTCTAGTACATAAGAAAGAGTTGGACTTGTATACAGTGACCATGTGTCTATATATTAACGTGTTCCGAGCATTAGCATCCGAAGATGGAAAATAGTGTTTATTTTACATTCTTAGGTAGTGTTATGTTACAAGATATTATCAAGCCTGTTGATCTTGCATTTCCTAATGTGCCACTACATATTCTCAATTCCGATAGATGTTAGCTACGTTTCAAAGTACTTTGTTATTTTGGTATTTTGATTTAATTTTATTCAATTTATCTACGTTGCAAATTTTACATGGTATTTTTATGGCAATGATTAGGATTGCATTGGTGCGATTGATGGGATTCATGTCCCTGTAGTCTTATCAGTTCGTAAGCAACATATATACAGAGGAAGGAAAAGAGAACTAACAATTAATTGCATGTGTGCTTGTGATTTTGATATGAAATTTGCAGTTGCATGTGTTGGATGGGAAGGGTCAGCACATGAGACAAGAATATTTTTAAATTGTCTCAATAATGAGAGCGACAACTTTCCAAAATCTCCACTTGGTTTGTATTGTTGAATTTTAATTAATGTATTAGAAGTATGTGTTATGAAGTGAAAATGTTAATGTAATAAATATTCTCATTTGCATGAAAATATTATCCACCCACTCTACCTTCGTAGTAAAAATAGATACTGATGTATTGGATGAGCATCCCCCTCATCAGCCCTCACCCCCACAAGTTAGGCCGTAACGTACTAGAAGAGCACCCACTTGTGGGACAGGTGGACACAAAATAGGACACAAAGACAGTTCTATGGTATGATTACATTAATTACAATGTAATGATATATTTTGCAGTTGATAGTATTCTTTCCATTGCATCAAAATTTGATTGCATGCATCTAATGTCTTTGCAGCACGATGATGAGCTTGAGGATGATGTCCGGATAATGTCCCGCAGCCTTTTCCACCGCCCAAACATTACACGAGGTTTAATAAATGCAAAATTGGTTAGTCTACAATCTAAGGTGAGGACTCATATGGGAATTAGATGATCCATGATACTGGAACATGTATGGGAGTCAGATGAAATTACACAAGTATAAGTTATTGCTATTTTGCAAATTTTTGTCTAAAAAATTGAATAATTTGATATTATTTAGTAAGCAATGACATTCTTTATTCATTTTTTCTTTTTTTAATGAAACTTGAAATGTCAGCTGCAGTCTCTCAAAAAGGTTGCTGTAAATAAAGGTCCTTAGTTTTTTATGAGAGACCTTCAACATACTTACAGCAACCTTTTTGAGACTGAATGTCATTAATTTTTAGTTGTGCTCATATTTGGAATGCTGAACATCCTTGATTTTAATTGTTTTCAAATTTTCTTCAGCATACTAATATAATTATCATTTTCTGTTTTGGATACTGTTATCTTGATAAAATCATATTATCCCCTTATCTTGCAGGTTTGTGTCAATTTTAATTTCCTTTGTTAGGTTATTAATCATAATCCCATAGGAAATCATCAGTACCTGGACTTATCAGTATCGTCTTATATTACTTGTTGAATTTAAGCTGCCTATGCAATCTATTTGTGATTTTGTCTTGTGTGCCCGAAATGGACTGCAAATTTGCTGTTATGAGTTCTTCACCGATTACTTGGATTAGTCAATTTGAAAATTTTGCTCGTTGAATTTAACAGGTACTGCAAACACATACAGATGAAGTTTGGTTTTTGGAATTTTCGCATAATTGGAAATGTCTCGTACATCATCAAAAGATCAATCAGCAATTATATGGGAGGTAACTTTATGATTTTCTTAATGAATATTGGCTTTTAACCATTGACACAGAATAAATGAAACTTTTTTTTGATAATTAAATAACTGAACCGTTTAATCTCTCAGGCTCTCTCTCCCTCTCTAATTTGTTGTTAGTTGCATTCAGGCCTATCTCTTTGAATTGGTTAGGGATGATCTTGCTAGATTGGTTCAAGATGAAGTCCTTTGCTATATGCTTTTAGCAAATGATATGGTTTTAGTGGATGAGACCATGCCTAGAATTAATGTCTAGTTAGAAATTGGAGAGGTCTTTCAGCTAAGTAGGACTAAAACAAAGTACATTGAATGTAAATTTAATAAAAGTAGAAACAAAGAAGAAGTGATTGTAAGACTTGATGATGATCAAGAGATACCAAAGAGTGTGTGCTTTTGATATATTGGATCAATCGTTCATAAAGATGGAGAGATTATGATGAATTATAGGTTAAGAGCATGGTAGATGAATGAAGAAGCGCATTAGGAGTATTGTATGATTGTAAAATATACCAATTAATTTTAAAAGAAAATTTTAGAAGACTGACAATTAATTCTGCTATATGGTACTGAATTTTGGGTTATTAAGAAGCTAATTTGCTTATAAAATGTGTGTAATTGAAATAAAAAGGTTAAAATGGATAAGTGGAAATACAAGACAGGATTTGAAATAAATAAACTAAAATGATTTTTTATGAGCATTTTTGGTAAACATTGTAGTGATATTGGAATGCTATATTGAGAGCTGGAATTTTTCGCCCATGATACAGAGGAACTATTCTGGATTCAGGAGGTAGTCAGGCAAGTTTCTTGATGCAAGCCTTTATCTTAACCAAGCGTTCATTCCTCAACATGTCAAGGGGACTTTGGATATTACTGGCTTAGGCTTGCAATTTACATTGTAGTCACTATCTGCATTGGGACCATCTATTTGAATGTCGGGACAAGCTACACTTCAATTCTGGTACTTTTGAATGTTCTTTTCTTTCCCTTTCACTATTTAATCTGAGTGACAGCTGCAATTCCTTATATTTTAAAGCAGTGAATGGAGAAGTTGAGACAAGGATACATGAGGACAAAGCTTGAGCTTTTTATAGAAAACTTGCTCCTCCTCGTATGCTTCTTAGGCACCAGTATATATGTTTGTCTTTCTAAGAATGAAATTGAAGAAGTCTAGGTAGATAGAATTTTGGAGCATCCTTTATCAAGGAGAACACCTTAATTTTATTGCCTGGTTCTTGATCTACCATTATGACTTCTAAAAGTGAACGATTCCTTTTTTTTAACACTATTTCTTGATTATTAGTTGATCATCACTATTCTGAAGTGTCAATGTCAGAACCGTGCATCTTAGGAATAAAAATTATATTAATCGCAATGGTACCTTTCAAGTAGAGCCCTAGTTGCAATTAAGTATTTTATGTGTTTGATTTAGAACAAGATGTTAATTAAGTATTCTCATTCTGACTTACTATTTCTTCGTCTTGATTTAATTGCTTTTATTGTAATGCTGCAGTTGTTGGCTCTAAAAAATAGAGACACAAATGAAGTTGGGGTTAAATGCATCAAGAAAGAAGCTGAGGGTTCTTGGAGCAGTCACAGTTAATCAGTCGCCACTTATTCCCTTCATTCCTTAGGCCTACAAGCATGACCCAACTCCTCCTCCAAGGACCAGATCTCCAATCCTTAAAAATTGACCACATGGCTCAAGATGAAAGCTTCTGCAACAAGCATGACCCAACTCCTCCAAGGACCAGATAAACATAACTTTTGGCCATGGCCATTGAAGTAAAATTCAATTCTCAAACAAAGTAATCCACAATTTACTTGTTCATCTATGAGTTGGGTGTTTGAATTCATATTTTGGCACAGTAGATTGGTGTATAGATTTAAACATATCTAGCGCTGCTCAGTTGGGCTACAAATCAGTATGGGAAATTGATTAAACTGTGGAAATTACATACTTTCTTGCCCATCAGTCAGTGAAATGTGATATATATGCTAGGTTGAATCATACTCTCTTTTGTTTAATTATTAATTCTTAGTGGTTCATGTGCTACTGAGTGGGTTTCCAGCTCTGGCATGTAACATAATTACTTGCTTTTGTTTGTGTTGGAACTAAAGATGTTTTTTCTAAGACTGATCTCGGGGTGCCAAATTATGCTGTATTTGGGGCTGTAATGCTCCGAACTTGCATCAGTTGTCCATTGATGACAAATTATTTTGAAATATCTTATTGTGGTTTTTCCACGAAAAAAAAAAAAAACTTAGTGGAACTCGAGTTTTATATACTTTAGTTCTACAAATCGAGTTTTAGTGACTTGAGATACATATAGTGCTCGAGTTCTGCTAAATCGGGTTTTTAGATAGAGGGCTATATGCGCCCTGCTTTTTTTTTTTAAAAAAAAACACCCAGTGGAACTCGAGTATATAAAACTCGAGTACCACTAAAAATTGAGTTTCACATACTCGATTTGCACTGTAAATTCTTTTTTTTGACATGCAGGCAACACTAAAGACAAAACAGAAATACACTTATAGCGGGTAAACAAGAGATAGAGATGAGAGGCAGAGAAACACAAACTATAAAAACTGAGAATGTAAATGCACTTAAATTACATCAAAATGCATTCTCAATAGGCAAATTAAAGAAACTGTTTTTAGCCTGCATAAACTTAGTCGCATTACAATGTAAATGCACTTAAATTACATCAAAATGCATTCTCAATATATTAACATTCTAAACATGTCTAACCAGGCTTAATTTGCAATTCTAATCATACTACTCAAATTACAAACGTGAACCAGGTACATTTGATAAAGAATAGTTAGATTACAAGTACATTCAGCAAAAATAAAAAAGTTAATTGTGCCAATACAATGTAGTCAATTTTGATAAGATCGGTGGTTAGTAGTACTACAACGTACAACAAAAACGTTGTCTATGGAAACATACCTGAAAAACGTAGAATAATCACGTTAGGAGACAAGATCAAGGGAGTCAATACCGTACCAGAGGCTGTACCGGTTTAGCCAGCGGTACGATATGTTTTGGATACCGATCAATATTGGTGTACCGTTTCGGGTTTACCGCTATTTTTGATATTTATAAATAAATAAATAAATAAATAAATATATATGTGTGTGTGTGTGTGTGTGTGTGTGTGTGTGTATTATAATAAATATAAAAGTTTATCATAAAATATTTCCTCAATTCAGAATTAATTATCCATGGTTTTAGACTTTAGTATCAATTAAAAAAAAAAAAACACACACAATATAAAAAATAGAAAGCTTAAAAGTTACCATAGCATACTAAGAAAACAAATAATACTAATAAGTTAATGCAAATAAGTTATCATTTTGCCTTAACAAAAATTCAAAAATTACAAAACTTAAAAAAAAAAAAAAAAAAAAAACTTTTTTTTGTACCGGCCGGTATTGCTCGAAATTAGCCGGTACGGCCAGTATTTTTTCTGATACGAAACAGTGGGTTATATGTACCGGTTTGCTTGTCAGTACGGTACAGAATCAGCTCCCTTGAACAAGATAGTAAACATTAGGTAAACATAGAATCAGCTACAATTATTTAATAGTCTAGAACTTTTTGCCATGTATCACATACCTAGTTTGGAACATGGCCACTTGTGGCAGCGCCACAGGACTCTAGACATTTTCTGTGATTATGCCTGGAAGCATGACACAGTCCACATGTCTGCTTGGGTTGACTCTATCAAATCTGCGTCTTGTCTCTGCCTTCTCGGTTCTCGATCCTTATTCTTGACTTCATCCATCTCATTTCTTATTCTTAATTTCACTGGTCGGCCTTTGCCCCGTAACAATTTTGAATTAGGCAATCACCTTGGCCCCATAGTATCCTTTCACAATGACTCTGACTTGGGAACCGCAAATGCATGTGAATAAGTGTTAATGGCATACTCCATATTATAACATGGGTGAATTTGTGTGGTCAAATCAATGCGTCACATACTCCAAATTATAACATGGGTAAACTAGTCGCTAATTCGTGCTGTGCACGTGAACTTACTTATTTGTGAAGTAGACTAAAATAGTTTTATAAAATCTTAAATTGATTAAGAAACTAAACTATTGCATTATTTGCTTTTGTATGACTTTAATTTGTGTTACAATTTGATAAATAAGCTATTGCTTGAACATGCAATGACTTACACAAAATTTGTCAGACAGTTTCAGATATTACAAAAAAATAACTCAAAAATTCAGATATTAAAACTTCTAAAAGACCAAAAAATATTAAAGAATCAAATGATTCATTACTTAGAAATTATTGAAACAAAACAAAATATATATGACTAAACAATAGAGAAATATAAGAGAAAGATGAGTCATATTCAAAAGAATAATTTCAATTATTGCAAGTTTTTTATCATGTAAAAAAAGCTAAAGAGAGTTTGGTGGTTCATGTACGAAAATTACTTTTTAAAAAATACATGAAAAACCATAAAGTAATATATATATATTTTTTAACAAAATAGAGAAGAAGAAAATAACATAAGGAGAGCTTATACCTCTACTAGGTTATAATATATATATATATATATATATATAGAGGTTTGCATTGTTTTTGTAGTGTTCATTATTAATTTTGCAAATTTAGAAATAAATTATCAATGTTTGAGTTTGAATTTGAGTTTAATTTGGACTTGTTAGTGAGATAGAGTTTCATTTTTATTAAGTTTTTGTTAAATTTGGATTAAATACAAATAATTTTATTTAAATAAAATAATAATTTTATTTAATATTGTACTAATATGAAAAATTATGAAAAGATCATAGATTTCGTTTTGATATATATATATATATATATATTAGGGATGGCAATGGGGCAAGGTGGGGCCGAAGGATGAGATCTTCGTCCCTGTCTAGCTTGGATTTTTCTTGCCCCATCCTCGCCCCGCCTTGCATGATGGGGAAAATTTTTTGCCCCATCCCTGCCCCTTAAGGCCCCGCGAAGACCCGCGAAGCTCCGCTTTACACCGTAAAACTTTATTTATTGTTAATTTTCCCTACAACTATTATCATTTTTTCAAATAAAATGACATGTTTCAATAATAAAAATATACTTGAAATTATAAATAAATTTATCCTATCAAATCAAACTAATTTTTAGCAAAAACTAAATAATATTATCTAAATGTTTAACAAGACAATATCACAACAAAAATCTCATAGTATGACACAATAAAATAATCCAAACTCCTAATATATAACATATAAAAATTGCCTAGTTCTTCAAAAAGAATCTTCACTTTCTTCCATCATTGTGACACCACTTTCTTTTTCATCATCATAATCATCCAAGATATTTTGGAATTTATCTTCAATTCCATCTATGGTAGATGAAGAACCTAAAAAAAGATAAAATAAATTCAATCAAATAATAGGGTTTTAAGGTACGATAAAATTGCAATTTAACCCTTATTAATGCGGGACGGGATGGATCTAAAAAGTGTAAACCCATCCCCGTCCCGCCTCGTGGTACAAGTCTAAAATTTCATCTCATTTCCGCCCCACCACCTTTAAGGGGTGGGAAAAATCCGCACAGAGTGAAGCGGGAAGGGACAGGTCAAGCGGGACGGGGAAAAAATAGATATATATTAATAAATGTCACCTTCACTTACACCAACGCCTATGCCTACGCCTACGCCAACAACTACACCTACACCTAGACGTTATGTATTGTCTTCTCACATTTTCCTCCGCCACACATTTTACTTTTTTTACCTTCCCAACCAGTCATCTCTATCACACTTTTCCAAAAAAAAAAAGTCATCTCTATCACCGAATTTACATCTCATTTACTCATTTAACGTCTCTCTCTCTCTCTCTCTCTCTCTCATAGGCACACAACACGTATCTTTTCTTTTTTCAGCATCAGCAACACTGCATCGTCACTTTATTGAACATGCTCCAGACTTTATCTAACTTTTATCTTCCCAAGTTTTCAAACTTCACACATTTTACCTTTTTATTTTTTATTTTTTATTTTTTACCAACAAGTCATTTATCGTTGAATAAAATTTTTCTCTATATTAGTTTGGAGAAAAATTCTACAAACTCATCACATATATTTATATTGAGTGTGAATTTTGAAAATTTAACTGTTGAATTTTATATTCCTTATATTTTTAACATGCATATCAAATTTCGTTTAAATTGGATATTATTTATTATTTGATCAATTAACTTATTTTTTATATACAGTTTTGAGATTACAAAAACTTAAAATTATAACATTTATTTGATGACATAGCAATTGATCTTTGATTTTCTCGAAATTTTGTAAGTATTAAGAATATAATAAGATGTTTGTGATGAGTGTGGGACTGCTGTGGAGTCCACGGCTCATGTGCTTTGGCATTGTGCTAAAGCTAAGAAGGTGTGGACAGCTGCGAATATTGATCTTGGTTCAGACGTTGGAGAGGTGAGGGATTTTATTGATCTGGTTTGGTATGCCCTGAATGTGAAACAGTGGTCGGTTCAGGAGTTGGCTCGGTTATTTTCTGTGGCTTGGGGCATTTGGTCCAATAGAAATGAGATTCGGGTAGGGGGGCCTCGCAAATCGGCTTCTGGTATTGCTGGCTGGACGTTGGAGTTTTTGGAGGAGTTTCAAGTGGCAAATCATTGTATTAAGATCAAGAATCCTGAGGTCGCCGTTGGATGGGTTCTTCCTCAGCAACCGTGGCTCAAAGTCAATGTTGACGGTGCAATTTTTGAGAGACAACGAGTTGCGGGTGTTGGTGTTGTTATTAGAGATCATCTCGGGTTGGTGCGTGCTGCACTGAGCATGAAGATCCATGCTCCTTTAGGCTCTTTGGAGATTGAAGCCAAGGCGATGGAGGAAGGTATGTGTTTTGCTTGGGATCATGGTTTCAGTTCAGCTATCTTTGAAGGTGATTCCATGGTGGTTCATAACTCCCTGACCGGTTCAATCACTTCTCCTGCCAGTATCTGCAATCTGATATCTGGCTCTGTATATCGAGCTACTCGGTTCAGAGAATGTTCATTTTCTGTTGTGCCAAGGTGTGGTAATAAAGTAGCGCATGGGTTAGCCCAGCATGCAAAGTCTTTATCTGAGTCTGTCGTTTGGTTAGAATCTTGTCCTTCTTTTGTGGAGCATTTAGTGACTTCTGATGTACTGTTTTCTTCTTCTTATTAAAATTGTCATAGTTCACATCAAAAAAAAAAAAAAAAAAAAGAATATGCAATTTAATGGTTAAATTTTTAAAATTCACACTCAATATAGATATATATGATGGGTTTATTTAGAGAGAAACTTTGTTCTTTATCATTTAGTTATTAGAATTTACTTTTTCTCTCTCCCACGCATAACACAGCACAACAGAACACATGTTATTTTCTATCATCAACAACACTACCTTAGTAAAATTTTGTTTGCGTATTATAAGTTATAACCTCTCTTTAAAGCATTAATGGGATGCGAAATAGAAAAAAAAGGGGTAAAATTTATATAATTTTGTCTAAAAATATTAATACTAACTTAGAATTGTGTAAATTTATATTGATATTGTAATAACTGTTACTATAATAAATTTACACGATTATTATAATATATTTATAAGTTTGCTATGGTAAATATGTAAAGTTATATGGACATTATTTATTTTGCATTTAATTTATTATTATTTTTTACATATTTTAAAGATAAAAAAAAAAGAATGAATAGTGATTGTTTTCTAAAATGATGTTGATTGTTGTATATGAAGTTAAAAAAAAAAAATTGTACATAAAATTGAGAAAAAGTTTTTTCAAAAATGAACTATTGAAAAGTTATACATAATTTAACCAAACAAAAAATTGTACATAAAAGGTGGCTTATAAGCTAGTCTCAAACACATATACTATTTGTTGAAATTTTCAGTTTTTAAACTATGTTTTTTTCATTTTGGCAAATAGGGCTAAATGCTCGAAAATGTGTTAAAAACACAAGAGCTGTTCAGACCCCCAAATAAAAATTACAGCTAAATTGCTTTTACTCTAACTTATCTACGTGCGGAAACAAGAGTAAATGAGGCGCAATTAACCGATACTACTCTAGTGCGTAAATATGAACAACAAACATTAAAAGTAAAGTACAAGAGTAAGGGAAGAGAGAATGTAACCACAAGATAATGCGCCGATGTGTTATCGAAGAAGAAATCGAAGAACTCGGCGAAAAACCTCTCCACCGCCCTCCAAGCAGGAATCAATCCACTAGACAATCAGTTGGGATACATGGGTTAGTAAAAGACCCTCCAAGCCTAATCTACCCGATGTACCTAAGCCCTCCAAGCTCCTACTCCAACAAGACTTCTCTTAACCGTGTCTTGTCTAACTCTCCGGATCCCACAATCTACCCGATTGCATTCGCTAAGCCTCATCGGCTTATTTTGGCAATTCTCCAAAACTTCCAAAACTTCAAAACACTTTCTACACTCTGAAAATGTGTGGGTTATGTTTGGGTACAAATCTCCTCTCAAGGTATAACAATGGGAGAGGGATGGAGAAGACGCTACAATGATTTCTCACTAAGGATGAGTAGCTCTCTCTCTCAAAAAGATGGGTGTGTGTTGTAAAAAATCTATCTAGGATTTTTCTCTCTGAATGACCTCTTTTATATTTGTGGGTAATGAGAGTGTATATAATATGGGTGAAGGGTAAGAAAGTCACTCTTGAAAATCTCCAGACAAAACGTTTCACGACTACCTTGCGGGAAGACCTTACCTGCGAGACACTCGCAAAAACGACAACCTAACATGACTTTTCAGCTTCCTGTCATGTACTCCTCACGTGGCTCTTTCGCGGGTTAGCTTCTCGTGAGCTTCTCATGAAATCCATTGATTTTTTATTTAAGCTTGATTCTTCACCAACTTAATACTAAATCCAATACAATAAAATCCCACAAAATACAAGAAAATAAATTAAAACAATTACAACACTTTTTGTCATGGAATAAAGTCAACATAAAATATAGTTGTAAATCACAACTTTACAATCTCCCTCTTTGGTTATTCCGTGACAAAACATCTTATAACAGATTCTAGACTTAAACGTGAGTGTGGAAACAATGGCAAAATTCACTCATACCTAAATCTAGAGGCTGTGATTTACTTGGAACATATATACCTGTAACCTGAAATACTTGCACAAAACACATTAGACCCTCAAGGTAAATCAAGTGATAAAAGGACAGATATAATGTAATAAGTAAATTGTGATCAAGTAAACATGATGTGAAACATGTGAGCAACTTGATCATACACCAAAATAGTCATATGGAAATGACTACAATGATCATATAGTAAAGCAAATGATCATTCGAACATGCAACCAATAAAGCACAATAGCATAAGGATGTATGCATGTCCAACACATAAGCATGATGCGATGAGAGCAACAAAGCAAATATACTAAATGTAACTTAAAGCACCATAAAGCAACGAAAAAATAAGCATAAAGTAAAACAAGGTTTTCTTAAAAAAAATGTCTTCTCCCCCTTGGTATATGCATCTCCCCTATGGCTTTTTCCCCGTACGAATATGCACGAGATAGAATTACTCTCCCTAAGAGTGTGCACATGAGTCATATAGAAATGAAGATACAAACCAGTATACTCTTCGGTATACTTTTCCCCTTTTTGTCACGAATAGACAAATCAATCAAGAGGAAGGAGGGAAAAAAAAGAAGATATGATTAAGGGTATGATGCATGAGGGGTGCAAGATAAATGAGAAAGTGAAGCTCAAACGAAAGACAAAAAAAAAAAAAAAAAATGCTATAAAGCATAAAGTAAACATGACATGTTAAGGATGATGGAATATAATGTAAATCTAGGCATGCCATAGACACAAGAACATGTTATAAGAGCTAAAAGATCTAAAAAGACTTAATTAGCATGAGTGAAGTGCAAAACATGTCAAGTGATAGAGTGTGTGTAGTAAAGGTGCATCTAGTGTGCATGTGAGATGCATGATCAATGCATAAATAAGCACTCATGGGGCAAAGTGTATAAAATACACCACCAATGATCAAAACATGATAAGCATGAATAATTATGGTTATTCCCAAAATTTGGTACTCATCGGAGTCCAAAACAACAACAAAATGCTATTTGGACATTTTATCAAACATTTAGAGTGCACACACTACACATGTATGATAAATAATGTATGAACATATAAAAATCTTGCCTAAATACATGTTATTTTTGCCACAAGGAGCCAGCATCCAAAGCAAATCATCATTTAAAACAACGCCCAATCAAAAAGATTGACAAAAATTAAGTTTTCCAACTCCTATTTGAAAAAATCCCAACTATGAACATAAAACCCCCAAAAACATAATCTAAGGATCAAAATCAATGAAAAGTGATGAGTCCAAAAAAAAACATTAAGGTCGTCCATATTAATGGACGACCTTGCATCATTAACAAACCAAAAGATGTAACCACTCAAGCACATTCAACACATTAATGGCGACCATTACTCAGCGGTTTTAAACACCCATCAATACAATAACTGTTACACATGGGCAATAATCACCTCCAATTATGTACGACAGCTATCCAAATCACCTATAAAAGGGTCAATCCATCTCACTTGTGAAGGTACGTCAAAAGCTACTACTAAACACTATCTAAATATGAAAAATAGGTTCATACTAACTTAAGCATCGGAGGCTCCCCCACCGGGTACAACCCGGTGGTCTATTCGATCTATCTTTCCTTTATCTTGCAGGTCCTATGAGATCGTCTAATGCTTCGGATTGCACGAGTGACCCAAATTGACGATTTTGGCATCATCAAAAAGAGTTAAAGATTACCTTAGAGATGTTAATGGAATGAAAAACACTTGAATTTAGTTGAGTTTTGATGTAAAAATATTAAAAACAGGGGTTTAGGAGAGTATGAAAGACATTTAAAACAAATGTCCCACAAAATGCCCTTTAAAAAGCTGATTTGGAAATTTTCGTGGGAAGCTAACTCGCAAAGTACTCGTGAAATTTTTCGTGGGTAAGCCTTACTTGCGAAATAGTTGCGAAACTCTCTGTCCAAAGTTGAAAAATATGAGATTTGGACCATTTAACTCCCAGTTGAGCTTACACATGAAATGGGTCACAAAAACACCTAGAAAACATGTTTTTCACACAAAAACAACTTGAAAAACTTTGGAAAACATGGATGATACAAATTACTTCCAAAAACAAACAAAAAGAACAAAAATCTTTTTGGTTTGATCCATATATGATTGAGCACACGCACATCACATTGAACATGTACAATCACACAAATGAAATAGATATTTATTGAACATTAAACTTGTGTGTTGTGTGTGTGGATCAAGTATGGAATAGTCGTTAGACTAGAGTGAAACTTCAATGATCAATTCAATCAAGTCATATACAACTAGTATTAAGTCAAGTGGTCTATCTTAATTATAGAAGTGAACATATATGACCTTTCACAAGAGAATGATTACAAATCATAGAAGCTTTTCATTTGGCTTTTGCATAAATCATAACATTTGGTTCTTTTTGGATAATACATCTCTTTTTGAGATCGGTGCTTAAAATTTTTGATATTTCAACTTTCAGATTTAGCCTTTGGCTTTTTGAGCACCATACATTTTAATTCAAAAGTCGCTTTCCCTTTTTTCTAATCAAATACTATTATGTGCAACAGGCTTTTGCAGCTCATTATCTTTTTTTCATTTGGAAATTTACATTTGGTGAGCTCTATAGAAAAAACATAAAAATAAAGTGGGAAGAGATATAGATACAAGTCTATGCAAGTATCAAGACCATTAAGACTATTGACCAATTATTTAAGACAAGCTTGAAGAGTTATTTACAACAATCACACATAGTTTTCAAGATTTCTTCCACAAAGATATATGTGCATACATAACAAGCTAAGCTCATAATTGCACTACGCCATTAGTACGAAGGTATTAGGCCAAACTCACATGTGATATGTGCTCAAATATATACGATCAAACTTTTTCAATTTTTCACTTTTTATGTGGTTTTGGATTTTTTACTTGGATTTTTTACTCGCACAAAACTAAAACAGAAAAAGTAAGATCAAAACAAAAGCAATGCATACAAATAAATGTAAAATGCATGACAATGAAGAGTCAAATACATGAAGGGTCCTATAAAGATCGAAAGAATTAGATCAAGGACCAAAAGAGCAAAAGCTCAATCATAGGAACCTTTCCTCATCTAAACGGAATGATTGTTTGGAATGAGTGTTTTATGAGAAGTGAGACGAGAGTTGGAAGAATGAGAACCGGAGATGCACATAGACAAGGAGTTAAGAGCATTAAACACTTTCTTTAACAACGTGCTATTATCACTCAAATCCGGTTTGCCCTTTTTAGCATAACTTTCAAGAAGCTCAAGTTTCTCTTTTCTTTTTATTCTTTTAAGAGCTTGAAACTTAGAGCAGTGTGGTCTAAGATGACCAAAGGCACCACAATGGTGACAAACAATGGGTTTAGGTCTACTAGGTTTTTTAGGGAGGGATCTAGCACCATTGAAGTCTTATGTGACTGATCACATCGCAATGGTGGCAAGTAGGAACAAACTTAGATCCACTCAATTCCCTAAGATGAGACCTAAACAGAGGCTTAGGCTTAAAAGCCTTTCTCCCAACATTTTGATTTCTTTTATGTTGTGGAATGTACATCGATTTGTCCTTTGAGATAGAACACACAATAGGCACAAAATCGGGTACCACAACATGATTGCAACGTATATTATCTTCCTTTTTAGCAACAGGTTCAGCAATTAAACGCTTGACATGGATCTTAAGAGGTTCATTTTCACATTTTAGCTCATCAACAAGTTTGTCCATATTCAAACATTCAAACTTTTTCAGCTTTTCAAAAGAAATTTCAGCAAGCTCCTTATACTTTTCAACCAATTTATTGGATTCATTGAGCTTAGCAATCAAATCATCATTTTTACAACGAAACTTGCTCAAATTCTTATGAAACTTCTTAGCTCTTTTCTTCAAGAGTTTGTCAACAACACCCATAAATTCAAGTAACATGTCATCACAATTATAAGGATTAATATTCATAGAGGCATTTTCACAAACACATGGCATGTTACAATCAACAATATCCATAGAAGCATACAAAATACTATCCATAGCAAAACACACAAGAGGTCAAGGATCACACTTAAGTAATGAGACCAAAACAAGTATACCCGCTTTGATATCAATTGAATGCTTGAAAATGTGTTAAAAACACAAAAGCTGTTTAGACCCCCAAATAAAAATTACGGCTAGGTTGCTTTTACTCTAACTTATCTAAGTGCGGAAACAAGAGTAAATGAAGCGCAATTAATCAATATTATTCTAGTGCATAAACATTAACAACAAACATTAAAAGTAAAGTACAAGAGTAACGGAAGAGAGAATGCAACCACAAGATAATACGCTGATGTGTTATCGAAGAGGAAACCGAAGAACTCGACGAAAAATCTCTCCACTGCCCTCCAAGCGGTAATCGATCCGTTAGACAATCAGTTGGGATACATGGGTTAGTAAGAGACCCTCCAAGCCTAATCTACCCGATGTACCTAAGCCCTCCAAGCTCCTACTCCAACAAGACTTCTCGGAATCGTGTCTTGTCTAGCTCTCCGTATCTTGCAATCCACCCGATTGCATCCACTAAGCCTCACTGGCTTCTTTTGGCAATCCCCCAAAGCTTTCCAAGCTCCAAAACACTCTCTACACTCTGGAAAGGTGTGGGTTGCGTTTGGGTACAAATCTCCTCTCAAGGTATGACAATGGGAGAGAGATGGAGAAGAGGCTACAATAATTTCTCACTAAGGATGAGTAGCTCTCTCTCTCTCAAAAAGATGGGTGTGTGTGTTGTAGAAAACCTATCTAGGGTTTTTCTCTCTGAATGATCTTTTTTACATTTGTGGGTAATGAGGGTATATATAGTATGGGTGAAGGGTAAGAAAGTCACTCTTGAAAATCCTCCAGACAGAACGTTTCGTGACTACCTCGTGGGAAGACCTTACCTGTGAGACACTCGGAAAAACGACAGCCTGACACGACTCTTCAGCTTCCAGTCATGTGCTCATCACGTGGCTCTTTCGCGGGTTAGCTTCTCGCGAAATCCACTGATTCTTCATTTAAGCTTGATTCTTCACCAACTTAATACTAAATCCAATACAATAAAATCCCACAAAATATAAGGAAATAAATTAAAGTAATTACAACACTTTTTGTCATGGAATAAAGCCAATATAAAACATGGTTGTAAATCACAACTTTACAAGGGCTGTAAACAAAACCAAGTTTAGCCAAACTGAGTATTAAAAGTGCAATAGCATTCATTTATTTATTTTTTTGAACACAAGTCGAGTTCAAACTTATCATCAAACAAGATTTTATGTTTAGTTTGACTCATTTTCTTATCAAGCAAGCTCAAGCTTGTTCATGAGCTACTTGATTAAATTATTCTTTTCTTAAATATTGTGAAACCCTTACTAAAATGATTTACATCTTCACAATTCTATGAATTTTTAGTACAAATAGAATGTTTATATCATCAATAAGTACAAATAATAATTTAATATCATATGAATCTATTGACAAACTTATATTATCAAATTTCAAATTTATATAAATATATATCTAGACAAGCATGTATACAAAATATAATATTATATATAGTAAAATCGAGCCTTCATATTCACGAACTTGTTCACGAACAAATTATAATGTTTGGATTTGACTTATTTAATAATTGAGCCTAAACTTAAGGCTTGAACTTCATTTGTTTTTTAAACAAACGAGCATAAAAGAGAATTGTGGATCAAATCAATCTTTGATTAAAACCTAAACTGAACAAAGAGCCAAAAAGAGAATTGGTTTTAAAAACCAAACCTTCACTTGAGTTGACATCACCCCGACGGCCCTTCACCGTTAACCAACCCCTACAGTTTCCTTATTTTTAAAGTTTTGAAGTAAAACACCACCCAGTAAAAGAATACACTATACACCCATTGTTTTATTTTATTTTATTTCTATTTTTTGTGTGGATAATCCTGCTGTTTTAATTTTGTTCACCTACCTTTGTTTATTTTCACTCTGTCCCACTGCCACCTACCTTCATTTACTTTCATTTATCTTCATCCACCGACTCAAAATACCATCCTCTCATTCCAAATCCAATGTACTCTTCCTTTGTAAATCCTCACAGACACGACTCTCTCTCTCCCTCAAAAGTCATGTGTATTTAAGTGAGGGTAATAAAGAAATTGCAGGCGTGTGAGTAGTAAAATTGCACACAAACGGGTATGCACTAACTTGTCCTATTTTACCAGACCATTAAGGGTGCGTTTGAATCGACTTCAAACGAATTTCGGAAATCAATTTCCGGAAAATGGAGCGTTTGGCTGTGACGAAAAATATTATTTTCCGGAAATGGATTTCCTGTTAACCGAAATTTGAAGCCTTGACCACGGAAATGAAAATCTGCCTTCATTTTCACTTCAATGGATTTCCGGAAAAAGAGAGAGAGCGCGCGCGCGAGAGGAGAAGACCAGTCCGCGCCGATCTCCAGTCCGAGCTCCAGTCCACGCGCGCGGACCAGTCCGACGACGACGATCGACGCTTCGCGAGATCGCGCCGTCGATTGCGATCTCGCGAAGCGTCAATCGTGATCTCGCCTTTGCGAGATCGCGTCGGATCGAGATCTCGATCGACGGCGCGATCTCGCGAAGCGTTGTTCGCGAGATCGCGAACGCGAGATCGCGCCGTCGCGATCCGCGACGTTGATCGCGATCTCGTGACGGCGAGACCGCGATTTTTCTGGGTTGTGGCTTGTGTGTTTTCTGGGTTTGTGTTTTCCTCCTTCTTTTCCAAACACTAGAAAATATTTTCCGGAAAATTTTTTGAAATACAACCAAACACACAAAAATATTTTCATTTTCCGGAAATTAGCATTTCCGGAAAATATGTATTTTCCGGAAAACGTTTTACGGCAACCAAACACAGCCTAAAACCAATTAAAGAGTTGAAAAATTATTTGATTCACAATTCAAATCGAACACTAATAAAGTAATAATAGTCAAACATGCTTTCATAAAAAATAAAAAATAAATAAAATCAAACATACGTCCCTTCTATAAATACCCCCATACATACATTCTTCGTTCTCTGCGTCCATCCTCTTCTACGTTTCTTCTTACTGTTTTTCCCTACCTCTTTCATTTTCCTTTTATTTTTTCCTCTATTGTTTTTCCCTAACCCTCATCTTCTCCTTTTTATCTCCCAAGCCAGCCTTGTTCTTTGTACGCCATGGCCAAGCCTCTCTTTCTTCCAATCACGCCCATTCTTCTCCATGCTTGTCTTTGTTGATCTCATGGACTTAGATTTGTGTATATGTACCAGCAATACATGAGAAGAAGACGTAGAAAATGGCACCATTGTGGCTTTGCTGGCGGCATTCAAGCACTTCGGGCACATGTTGCTGAACTGCTTATATTGCCAAAGTGGTATTTTTTTTTCATGCATTGATATCCTTTCTTCATTCAAGTTTTTTATTTTTTGTTTTATTTTTTTATTTTTTTAAGCCATTTTCACCCTCTAATTGGTATTCCCTAATGAGAAATCTTTTACAGGAATTTAAAACGGAAGGATTTCGAAAGACAGATGTGTTTGATTCTGGTATTGGCCCCCATGACGAGAATGACACATATGTGTTTTATGAGAACATTCTGTACAGTATAACTAGTAATGATGCTAGTAGGGAAAACCTTCGTTGGGGTCGAGATGATGTGAAGGGAATGATAATTGGTGTCTCTATCATTAGCGAAAGAGATCTTCATGAAATGGACAACTTAGATGATTGTGAGTTCATTGATGATGAGTTTAACGATAAAGATGACAACGAAATCGAGTACAGCGATGATGAGTAGTGTAATAGGGTACTGTTGTTGCATGTGTAATTATGTTATAGTTATTATTGAAATTGTAAGTAGAATTTGTAAAGGTATATTGCGTTCAAAGTTGGACAATCTTGCATATATATGTGGAAATTGTGTTCCTCTTCATGTTGTTAAGAAATAACAGTTTTAACATAAGTAATTATCACGTGAAACTGCTATTTCTTCACGTTGTTGCATATATATGTTAAAACTGCTATTTCTTCATGTTGTTAAGAAATAACAATTTTAACATATATCATTAACTTTAAAACTGTTATTTCTTCATGTTGTTATTTGTTCACGTGATTGGCTGTTGGCTATAATTTTTCTTTATGTTTGTGTTGTGAAGGTGTTGGATGCAAGTATGGGGAGGAGGAAATGACAATTGCTGCTTGTTTACGTTGGCGAAGGATCGTCACATTTTTGACAAAGGGTGGAGGCACAAGATGAGGAAGCCCATATTTCTAAGGATGTAGGACCGGTTGCAAGTGAAGATGAAACACAGCCCCAGGTACTTAACATGTCTTCGAATAAAAATCCTATTGATTTTTCTTTTCTTTTACTTTTACTTTTCTAGGCAAACTATGCTTTTAATAGTTTAGTGTAGTGTAAAAATATTTTACAATGGTTGAATTTAGTTAAATAATATTCTAGATATTTTTATTTCAGGTTAAATTAACTTGATCCACTTAATATAGCTCCCTTGTACCTTATCACATAAATAAAATCTGTCACTTATTTATTGAAGAAAGAAAAGCTATACTTCCATGCTAGAGCTTCTTCAACAGTTTTGCAGAGCCTTTAAAGAATGGATTCCTTTTTAACAAAGATTTTATGTATTAAGAAAATAGATTTATATAGAATAGTAACTTAATTTTATTTCTTTTTCTTTTTCTTTTTCTCAAAATAAGATCTTAAACTATTTAGAAAAGCGAGTCTGCGAGGGAACTTGAGGTCTTGATCCCTTTAAAGTGGATAAAAATGCAATTAAAAATTTTCTTTTTTTTCAAATAAGATCTTAAACTACTTGGGAAAGCGAGTCTTGATCCCAAAGAAAAATGATGCATGAAGTATGAACCCAAAGAAAAAAGAACAAAAAAACTTAGAGATATTCCTTACAGAGAATATTGATACTTTTATCTTTTTAAGATGGAAGCCTGTAGGGATTTTTAGAATAAATTAAAAAAACAAAAAAAAGTAGAGGTTTACATTTTTCTGTATACCATAAAATTTTAACTTAATTAATGTAGAGGTTTACATTTTGAGGTATACCATAAAGTAGAGGTTTACATTTTTCTATATAGCATTATTGTTGCACGTGCGTAAAGAGAAGAGAGCCTCAACGATCTCATAAAGCATAAAGGAACATGTGTCTAAACGGAATAGCTTGAAAGGTTGCCAAGAAATGCATATATATCCATTTTTCACTTGGAGATGCTAGGACTGCCCATGTCATGGTGCTCATCGATCAATCACTTTCAAATGAATTAAATACATATATATTTCTTTAATTATTACAAAATTTTGAAATTTTGGCCTTTATTCCAGGGACATGGGATGAATTTGGTCTACCATAAATCATCTCCAACATTTTGATTTGCTTGAATTTTTATTTTATTTTTATTTAAAGGTAATAGGACACACTTGTACTGATATTAAACAAATTTTGGATTAGTGATCATTCACTTAGGTTATTGCTTAAGATGTGATGAAGTTTTTATTTCCAATTGTTTGAATTATGCAGGAAAGATTCACTCATGAAGCTATAATTAGAAGATGCTAAAGCTACAAGTCATTTTTGTCTTTCTTTTTCTTAAACTACAAGTCGTTCTTTATGTGTGTATCCATCATTCTCAACTGACAGTAATAAAAGCCTAATCCATTTCCCAACTCACATGCTAATCATATGCCACTGGGAAATGATTGATACACACCCAGTTGCACACATATTTGTACACCCAAAAATTGCTCTAAAATTGTGAGTTGAAGTTATGAGTTATGTATATCAGAGTATATATATACAGTATTTGGTGAATGAATGAAATAATATAAGCATTTTCACAATTGGATAAAATCTAGCTCCAAAATTAATAGATTTTGTGACAGTGAACTTATCGCAAGCCTTCTTTTTTTGGATTTTGTGATAAGTTATGCTAAAAACATCTACTTAGTACGTACTGTGTAAAAGAAATAATAATTTGAGGTGTTTTCTATTTTGGCTTGAATTTCTGGTTTGAAGCTATATATAAAAATTTACGCATTGTACACAAAATCGAGTTGCATATGAAGTTATTAGCAGCTTATGGATTGGGTCAAATGAAAACCATACCTTCAGTAGTTTTCTCTCAGGCAAGCTCAAAAGAAAAAAAAAAAAAATCATCTAAAACGGTTGGCAAATGCCAATAATAATTTCAAATAAACAACCTTTGTAATCTGGTCTTTATGCTTGGATGAATATATAAATCCCTCATACTCTTAAGTAATGTAAAGGTTTACATTTTTCTGTATACCATAAAGTAGAGGTTTACATTTATTATCCCAAACAACAAAAATTAATGTGCTTTTATGAAATACCTACCAGCTTATTATCCGTAATTTTATGTACTTTCTTCAATGGCTTTACAGTTCACATTACATCTCCGATTGTGTCACTACTTTAGTAGTTTATGCTATTTCAATGATATCTAATTTATATTGAATGAGGGGTCAGGGGAGGGTCTAGGGGCAGCCGAACATGTTCATCCTTTAGGTTATATGAATGCGTGGGAGAAAGGTGTAAATGTACTAATGTTTTGTTTAAATGAAATTATAAACCCTTAATATCACATTAAGTTACTAGATGAATAATTTTTTCGTAGTGTGATATGTTTCACTACTTGTGAGATTTGATAATTCAGTCCTAATATTGGTGGTTTTGTATATACAGACGATATCAACAAACCCCAGCAGTGGAAAATAGGCTTAAAAGACGTGGTCCTACAAGGCTAGCTGACATATGGGCATTGGATGGTGAGTACAAAATCCCGTTGCCGTTAAATGATCAAGGCCAACTGATTGGTCTGGACAGTGGCACGTTCGTTCGGTGGTTGGGAACTTTTTGTGAGAATAGCTTATTATGCTTGCTGGGTGGCCAAGCGTCCCTGAAAAATTTAAACAAGATTGTTGGATTGAGATTGAGGTAATATGAAAATAAAGTATAAGTAATAGTCATTTATAGTCACTGTCCTAATTAAATGTCATATTTAGTAGGGTCCATGCTTGTGTTTTGCTAACTCCACTTTTGCATTTCAGAAACGGTGTCTAATTAACCCCAATATTGTCGCACCACCCGATCAAATGGAATGGGCAATGCATCAACTTGGGGTCATGAGGAGAAATTAGAGGACAAAGTTGAAGAAGGATCACTATAAACGCGGGATGACAAAGGAACAAGTATTGGCCAACAAACTGTCGATGGTTGACAAAGTGCAGTGGACGGAGATGGTTAACTATTGGTTTTTGGACAAAACTGTGGTACTGTTACTTTATATGTCTATCTCATCTTAGTGGTAATTTAGTGAAGAGATGTTTTGTTTTCATATACTTCGATGGTAATGTGGTTGCAGACATTAAGTAACAAGAACAAGGTGAGTCGAGGTAAACAGAAGGAGATAGCAAGGTTTGGGCCCAAAAGTTTTACACAAATTTCTGCTGACATGGTAAGAAATGCATTACAAGTGCTACTGTATTCGTGTATCACATAAGCTAATTTTATGCTTCTGAATCACACTAAATGTTAAAAATACTCTTTTACTTTCTTGTTGGTGGTAGATATAAATTAAAATTCATGAACGCCTTAGTCAATGCAAATGATAAACAACATGACAAATCTGAGAGCAATTGTGTCTATTGTATGAAATTTTGTTTATCATGTAGGCGAAGGCTAACGGGGCTCCGGTCAAGCGTGCAGATATGTATCTAAAAGTATACTCTAGGAAAGATGGGGCTGCTATTACTCCCCATGCGCAAGAGAACATGGTAAGCACAATTTGAATAAAATTTTAGTGTATTTTGTGTTTTATTGTTTATGGTGTATAATATGTTATTTGGTTCTTATGGGAAAACGTACAGAATAGGATGGAAGAATTTTTGACTTAAGAGGGCATGCAACTACAAGGAGAGCTTGGTAGTGGAGTCCTCTGGTCCAAAGATGATGCGTATGCTTAGGTGTTTAGTCTAAAGTGCCCTGGACGTGTACGTGGGGTAGGATATGGAATCACTCCATCTAGAGGAAGTGCCACAAACCTTTCACAGTTTACCCCGACTCCATCGTCGTCAAGCAGAATGACCCAAAGGATTTCGGAGTTGCAGACTTCCCTTAGGGAGCAACTAGCCCAAGTACAAGAACAACTCTCCCAATTAGAAGCAAGGCATCAAGAACAACTCACCCAAGTAGAAGCAAGGCACCAACAGAAAATGGCCAAAGTGATGACTAGCATGAGAGAAATGTTCGCCCAACTTAGCCCTTGTATGCGTGATTTGGATACGACTCAGGTACCAAACAAATGTTATTTAGCAAAACACTACTTTTGCAATGCATTGTTATGTGATATTAATATGATGCCTTTAATATATTCAGGGTGGCAATGCTTGATGTGGACTCTCCATGGGAATGAAACTATGAATCCTCAGGTAAAACAAATACGACTATTTGTTATAACATATACAACTATATTAGGAAAAAAATAAAAATAAAAATAAGATATATTCCTGTCTTTATTGGTTTTATTGCAATTTGAAGGTCCCACATCAGTATATATGAAGCAAGAAGTAGGGAAGGAGATGTACTATAAGACATAAAATCAAATTAGAAAATTTCAACCATGAATGTAGACTGGAAAGTATCCTTGTTCCAAAAACCTTTCAAGCGAACATTTTTATACATGCCGTTTTACACTTGCTAAATGTAGCAGATAGTTCCACGATGCATGAGTGTTTTCAAGTGTTTGCACTGTTTTCAAGTGTTCCAAGTTTAGGGATTTTTGTGAGCCCAATTCAACCTAATTTTCGGTGTTCTCAATGTCACAGGTAATTGGCTGTAGCTACGGGCATTGGACTGACTAATCAAGTACCATGATGCTTTCTAGAAACTGGCTGATCAAGTACCTTGATGCTAGCTGACAATTTTTTGTGATGTAAAAATCCTTGAGGGATATGCATTTTGTGCTGTAAAAATATTTTGTTAGGAACTTGTTTTGTTTATGTAATTATTTGTTTATGTAAATTATTTGGGCAATGCAATCTTTTGGCAATGAACTTGTTTTGTTTGCTGGAAATTCGTTGGGAACTGTTGAGTGTTGGCAATTGTTTTGTTGGTTGCAATTGGTTGCATTTGTTGAGTGTTGGTAATTGTTTTGGGCAGGAATTACAGATTTAGCAAGAAAAAAAAAAGGAAAAAAAAAAAAAAAACCTAAAAACGCGGCTACAGAAAAACCTAATGTAGAGGGCTTTAGTTGCGTTTCTAAATGCAACCCAAAGATGGTTTATAGTTGTGTTTTAGAATAAGCAGCTATAGATCTAAGCCTACAGCCGTGTTTTAAAAATGCAGCTATAGGTCAAGGCTATGATTGCGTTTTAAACGCAGCCAAAAAAGGGTCTATAGTCGCGTTTTTTACAAAACGCAGCTATAAGTCTCAGCCTATAGAGGGTGGAAAATGCAGCTATAGGGGGTGGAAAAACGTAGCTATAGGGGGACTTGTAGCCGCTGTAGAGAGGGAAAATTCCAACCTATCACAAGCTGACATGTTACATTACCAAGTTCACAAAATACAGCCAATTACAAAGCACCACATATTGCTCCTAGATTTTGCTATCACTATTTAGAAACCAACAAAAATTTGCCAAGTGTCATGCAAAAACCAATCACACATCAGCATGTGTAAGCAATGACACAAGCAGTCCAGGACGTGTAAGCGATGACACAAGCAATCTAGCATGTGTAAACGATGACATTGTACACACAAATTTTTCTCAATTGTAGAAAATCAAACAATTGAAAAGAAATAGGTTTGCAAATATAAATTTGTATTGATGTATAATGAGTACAATCTCTATTTCGATTCTTTTACAAAAGAATACTCTCTGATTCTATTTTCATTGAATTTGACTCGAACAAGAATCTTCTTGAGTTTGATTGGAAGATGGATTGATCGGTCTTCACAATAAATCTCTAGCTTCGAGCTTATTAGAGATTTATTGTCCTTCAAGTTCTTCAAGCCCTTCGAATGATCTTCAAGTTCTTCGAATGTTCTTCAAGTTCTTCAAAGATTCTTCAAGTTCTTCAAAGTTTCTTGAGACGGAATTTCTCCAGAGCTTAGGCCTCTTGAAAACTTGGTGTCTTGAAAATTTGGTCTGGAAAATGAGAGGGGATGTCCTCTATTTATAGTGATTTTAGAAGATAAGCTCCACTTTGAATTGATATGCTTGAAAGTATGTAGTAGACTTTTGATTGGTCCAAATTTTTCTTAGAGATAAATTTTCAAGTAATCACAGAGAAATGTACCACACATTCATCAATACAAATTTGCATTTGTGAAATTATTTCACTTGTTTGACTTATTTTGAACTGAGAAATTTAGTCATCCACAAATTCTGGCACGCCCGGTGGGACCTCTCTACCTCTCATCTCCTTCTCCTTCAAAGAAAGAAATCTTCATCATCTTGCTACCAACTTCAAATGGCCTCTAGCATGAATATTCAAGCTTCAACAATAGCTAATTCAATTCGACTTGGTACGGCTACCACTAACAATTGCATTGGTGCAATCAATCGTAGCCAGCCTAAAGCTCACAATCAACTTCAAGCTCAATCAATCAAGGAAGCCAAGCTCCAAACAATCATCTCCTTAGACCCTCTCACAAGAAACAAGGTCGTCAACAAGGACATCTCCACCTTGGAACACCTCAAGTATGGGGGAAAATCCCCTTCTTCCTTTACAAGAAGTTGGTCACACGATTTCTTTCCTATCAAAGGGAACCTAAAAGATAAGATTTCATGTGTCAGTCATGATGACTAACACCTCTACCATGGAAGAAAATATGGCTAAATGGAACAAAGAGCTGTCCATCTCACAAAAGCACTTGAATATAAGGACCTCCAAATTGCAACTTTAATGAACAAACTTGAAGTACAAGATCTTGGTGAATTAAGCCATGGTCATAAATTCACATCTGTGAAGGATGACGAAGGGAGAGAAATTGAAAACACTCCTCGACGAGAACAATCTACTTCGGTTGCTTCGTTGTTAGTCCAACAATTACAAGACATGAAAACAAATACCATCCGAGCACAATATGGAGGTTCTTCTACAAGTTCTCTCACATATTCAAAACCTTACACAAAGCGCATTGACAACATGAGAATGCCAAATAGGTATCAATCCCCTAAGTTCTTGTAGTTTGATGGTAAAGGAAATCTTAAGCAACACATTGCTCACTTTGTAGAAACTTGTGAGAACGTAGGAACTCAAGGAAGCCTCCTTGTAAAGCAATTTGTCTGTTCACTCAAGGGAAATGCCTTTGATTGGTATACAAACTTAGAACCTAAGTTAATCGATAGTTGAGAGCAACTTGAAAGGGAGTTTCTCAACCGATTCTACAGCACACGGCGCACGGTAGGCATGATGGAGCTTACCAATACTAAACAGTGGAAGGATGAGCCCGTCGTTGATTATATCAATCGGTGGCGTTCTTTGAGTCTAAATTGCAAGGATAGACTTTCTAAAATATCTGCTGTAGAGATGTGCATCCAAGGCATGCATTGGGGACTTCTTTACATCTTTTAAGGGATAAAGCCTCAAACATTTGAAGAGTTAGCAACTCGTGCGCATGACATGGAGCTGTGCATTGCTAGCAGCAGAAATACAAAACCTCCCATACCTAAGGAAAGCAGAAGGGAAGTAAGGAAGAATGATAGGAATGCAAAAGTCAGCCTCAAAGACCCAATGGTTGTTAACACTACCGAAATCAAGGTTCCAAGAAGAGGAGCAAATGCAAATGAAAAGCGACTTGAAGGATGGCAAAAGAACGAAGTGCGTCACTTGACTTTTAAGGAACGTGAGCAAAAAGTATAAACATTCCCCGATGAAGATGTGCGAAACATCTTAGAACAACTACTGCAATTGAAACTGATTGAATTGCCAGAATGCAGGCGACCAGAAGACATAGGGAAAGTTGATGACCCTAACTACTACAAATATCATCGCATCATTGGCCACCCAATCCAAAAATGCTTCGTCTTCAAAGAACAAATCATGAAGCTTGCCAAAGAAAACAAGATTGATCTAGACTTCAAAGAAGTTGTTGGGTCAAACCATGTGATCGTTGCTTGTGATGTACTTCCAATTCTCAAGCAGGGGGCAAACACCAACCAAGCTTACAAATTGATTGACAATGATGGCATAAGGATCAGCCCTATCAATGGGAAGTTCCTTAAGTGTTTTTATGCTTGAACATCGAGGATTGCTCCTTGGTAAGAGTTTAAACTGCCCACTACAGCGCTGCAAGGGTATATAATGTCTTCCCATTACCTTTGAAAGTGTACCATTGAATGCCCATGTCACCCTTGAGGCCGAGGTCTCAGTTTCGATTAGTGGTGATATCCACTATTGCGCAATTGGTACCCATAAAATGCTGTGGGGTGTAGGGCGAGGATTACACACGTGAGCCTTCCTTTTTGGGAAAAAAAAAATCTTTTGAACTACGTGATGACTTGATCCCTCTCGAGGGTACGTAGACAACTTAGTATCTTTTGCTGAGTTCAGTCACGCACTAAAAAAAAATTATTAAAAAAAAAAAATCATCCAAAAAGAATTATAAAAAAAAAAGATCATAAAAAAGAAAAAGAAATCATCAAAAAAAAAAAAAAACTGTTGAACTACGTGATGACTTGATCCCTCTCCAGGGTACGTAGGCAGCTTAGTACTTGTCACTAAGTTCAGTCACATGAAGAGAAGAAGAATTGCCAGTGTAGCTTGAAGAGTTTTCCAACGGTCATCAATATGCTTTTAAGGTCCCTTTGGTTGGCAAGGCACTGCTTAAAGATAGTCAACTTCTCAATAGGATGATCAAAGATCGTTGTAGTAGAAAATGAAGACTGTAAGGAGTTGATGTTGCTTAACTTTCCTTGAAATGATGATGAACATAAGTTGATGCTTGGTTGTGGAGTAAAATAAAATCTCCAACTTCTTTTGCAAGAAATGAAGTCTTCATGGCATTGCTCATCTTCTATAGATATTCTCCCACATTTTTGAAGTATGCTTTGCATCACTTATCTCTTGGGGGCATCTTCTTATACCTTGCAAGTTTAAGCTACATCGTCTCTCTTCTAGGTTATGCCACTTCATAGTTCTGAAATTTGAACCACATCATCTCCCTTCTGAGTGGTGTCATTTCACATCATGTCTCTGAAATCTAGACAACGTCAACTTCCTCCGAAACGATGATAGATTATATATCCGAAGTTGGTGTTGCATCATCTCTCCTATATGGGCATGTGCATGCAATGTCAAAATTCTTGGTGGCATGTTTCGACATGTTCAAAGTCTTCACAGCATACTTTGGCATCTTCAAAGTATTGGCGTCATTTTTCCCTGCATCTTCAAGGTTTTGTTGGTATTTCCTTGCATCTTCAAAATCTTGATAGGGACTCCTTGCATCTACAACGTCTTGTTGGCATCTCTGAAATCTTGATGTCTAGCTATAGTGCTATGCACCCTCGATGTCTGAGCTATGTTGCCTCTCAAAATTGGTGCTGTTATAGCTTTATTATAAAGGTCAATATTGGTGCAACTTCAATGCGAGTGCAAGTGCTAATATGGAGTGTTGTCGTGGCTTCATGACAAAGATGAATGTTGTCACGGCTTTGGTGCGAATGAAGTGTTGTCGTGGCTTTATAACAAAGTTGAACATTAGCATGGCTTCAGTGTGAATGAAGTGTTGACGTGGCTTCATGGCAAAGATGAATGATGATACGGCTTCGGTATGAATAAAGTGTTGACGTGGTTTCATGGCAAATATGAATGTTGGCACAGCTTTGGTATGAATGAAGTGTAGATGTGGCCTCAATGCAAATAAAATGTCAAGGCAGCTTTATGGCAAAAGAAGAGTGCTAGTGCATCTTCATTACAAAGGCAAATGATGGTGTGACTTCATAGCAGATGCAAGTGCAAATATTGCTTCATGGCAAAGATGAATGTTGGCATAGCTTCAATTCAAGGACAAATGCTGGCACGGCTTCATGGCAAAGACTCTTGAGATGATTGTGTTGAAAAGACAAGTGTTGGTGCAGCTTAATTGCCAAGACAAAGGCCAGTACAACTTCAAGGTCAAGTACTAGTAATAGCATCATTGTATCAAGAATACCGATGGTAATATTATTGTGCTGCCGCTATGAGAACGTCGAGGATGGATATTGCTAAGAGATTGTTGTTGCAAGGCAATAATTTGATAATATGGAGACAAACATCACTGTAAGAACGTTGTGTTCAATGAAATGTAAAGTTGTCAAATAAAGATGGATGTCAGGCTAAGAATGTTGATGTAAAGCTTTACGCTAAAGCCCAAAGAACAAGGAAAGCATGTTGCATAACAAAAACAAGCAACAACAAAGAACTTGTCAGAAGAAAATCTCATGGCACATCTAAACCAAAAAAAAAAAATCAATAAAGAGAGAGCTTCAATTTTAATCTCCAGTTTATAAAAAAAAGGGTAGTACAAACAAAGCATGTGAAAAAAAAAAAGCATAATTTCTCTACGTATCATGCTACCTACTAGAGACTACTTGTATAGATTAGTGCATGCCCTGGGTGGCTTTATATAGAAAGCTTCTGAGATAACAAACAAAAAAAAAAAAAAGTTTAAAGCCAGACTTTGCAACTCAAATGCACTCAAAGTCAAAGAAAACTGCACCAAACCTTGAAAGAACGGGGATAAGTGCCCGTAAATGGATCATGTTGTCAGAAGAGACTATTGCACTTGGATGAAAGACAAAACCGATATCGTCTTCTATGGCCTTTGATTTACCAAACCTGAAAATTCCAGATACAGATGCCCAGCCACGCGCTACTACGTGCCTCCAAAAGCATCAAAGATCACACCCTACTCCTTAACATTCGTAGAAATCCAGACCTCACTTTACAAAGGTAGCATTACCACTCAATCCAGTGGCCCTCGATGTACAAAACCTAGAAAGGTCATCAACAACAGAGCCACCACGTGCCACCACAAACTCGCGATGACCAATGGTTTAATTTCTTAAAACTGTGCAAATATGTTCACAATTTTACAAAATTGACAATACAAGGGTCTTGTACGGCCTTAGAACTACAAAACCTGAAAATTTTAGGCCCAGAAACACAGCCACATGCTGCCATGTGCCTCTTGAAGCTTTGACAAATGCTGCCTCAATGAAACACGTGCCGGCGCTTCTTTCCCACTTGCCACGCCCTGCCACGCTTTATACCTTGACATGCGCCTCAGTTGTATGACATCATGGATGACATCAGCCGACCCGGTTTAACTGACCTAGAAATCTGACCCAGATTCGAACCGCCTGCAAAAAAAAGAAAAAAAGAAAAAAAAAGAGAAAAAGAAAAAGCTTTGACCAAGTGGACTTTTGACCTTGATCAAAAAGTCAAAATTTTCAAAACGGACTTGTCCCACTCAATTTTTTGAGTACATTCCGATTTTAGGACCCGTTTCTTCATTCGAAGCTCAAAAATTGTGCAAACGTCCAATTTACAAAAGTTGACTTTTGCGTAAGTGTTGACAAAAAGTCAAATTTTTTAAGATGGACCTACCTTGCTCAATTTTTTGTGTACATTCCAATTTTGGAGTCCGTTCCGTCATTTGAGACTCGAAAATTGCACAAATGACTCAATTCCAAGGTAGTTGACTTTTGTGTTGAAGTCGACCTAAAGTTAAGATTTTCAAGCCAGACTTGTCTTGCTCAGTTTTTCATGACTTGGAAACCACCAATCTGACATAATTCTTTGAAGTACTGGCAGTGTCCAAAACTTAAGCTCTCAAGATCAAAATTTGAGATTCATCCACTTGGTATGGATTCCCTCAGTGTTATTCTCCAAAGTTCATCAAAGCTTCCCTTTCAAAGTACAAATGAACTCTCACAAGTGTGTCTTGAACTTAAAATTATGTTGGGTCACTAGTTCAACCTACCAGTCTCCAACTTACCATTCCCGTTTGGTGCCTACCATTCTCATCTACCGTTCTCACCAAAAATTCTCAACTGCCATTATCAACTACCCATCTACTGTTCTTCATCTCTCCGCTATAAATAGAAGGGCCGGATTCATCAAAAATTCATCAAGAAAAACACATTGAATCATGAAATGAAGATTTTCTTCTTTCAAATTTTCAAGTCCTCCTTCTCACAGCCATTTCTCACTATGGTCTCATCATTCTCAACACCTAGCAACCGATATTGCTTCATAATCGGTTTAAGATCGACCCTCTCATGGTTAGTTCGAAACCCTTTTCACAACATCATTGTAGTTTTGAGATCCAAACAAATTTTGTTTCTCCCCTTAACAACCACATTTGTCCATAAAATTACTCATAACAAGGTTTGCGTTGTCGTTCCATGCTTCCTCAGACTTGGTTGGCTAGGAAGTCCAAGTCCAATAGAGACACTTGTTCCTAAGCTCAGGGCTCCTGTATGTCCAAGTTCAACCACTTTCCCACATGTCCTCGTCCTAATCCAAAGTATATTCTTTGGAAATTACTTCGCCTGGACTTCTTAAAAACATGAGGCTAGCCTCATGACTTTGTATGCTGTACCTAGCCACCATCCTCACCTCTTTCCCATCTTCTACACCCTGTGATCACCGCCAACGATCCAAAATACTCTTTTGAAATTACCTCAACTTAATCTCTATTGAAATGATTCAATCTTGCAAGTACATCCAACTTCTTGCAAGTACCACAACATATTCTCAATTCTGATAGATATTGGCCACATTTCAAGGTACTTTGTTATTTTGGTATCTTGATTTAATTTTATTCAATTTATCTTTATAATGAAAACACGTTGCAAATTTCACAGGGTATTTTTATGGCAATGATTCGGATTGCATTGGTGTGATTGATGGGGTTCATGTCCCCGTGGTCTTACCAGTTCGTAAGCAACATACATACAGAGGAAGGAAAGGGGAGCCAACAATCAATTGCATGTGTGTTTGTGATTTTGACATGAAATTCACATTTGTATGTGTTGGATGGGAAGGGTCAGAACATGACACAAGAATTATTTTAAATTGCCACAATAATAAGAGTGACAACTTTCCAAAACCTCCACTTGGTTTGTATTGTTGAATTTTAATTAATGTATTAAAATATGTGTTATGTAGTGAAAAAGCTAATGTAATAAACATTCTCATTTGTAGGAAAATATTATCTTGTTAATTCAGGGTACCCTATGAAGAAAGGGCTCCTTGCACCATTTAAGGGGGATAGGACCACCTCCCCGATTTTCAACAAGGTCAAACACCACAAAATCTAGAGGAGAAATTTAATTATCTCCATTCATCGCTTCGCTTTGTCATAGAGTTAACTTTTGGTGTTTGGAAGAATAGATGGAGAATTTTGAGAGATGTCCAACTATGATATATGCATTGAAGAACGCATTATTGCTCTACAATGGTTCTTCATAATTTTATTAGAGCACATGAAGACAATGTATTTGGACAAGGGCTTTCTAGATGGGACACATGTGAAAGTAGCGAGGGAGGTTATTACGATGAAATGGCACATGTGATCTCATTTTTAGATGAACCTAAGATGAAAGTGGTTGGGAACAATATCACAACATCGATATGTGGGATTCTTCCATTGTAGCACTTTCTTTGTTACTAATGTTGTAATTACCATTCATATTATGGTATATTTTTTGTCAAAATCTAAAAACTTGTTATAATTACCACTAACATTATGGTATTTTTTTGGTAACTCTAATTGATGGCTTTGATGAAATATGTATCTTAATTATGATATAACAAGCTTGATAGTAAATTATAGCTAAGACAAAAAAAAAAGTTATTATTATTGTTGTTGTTAAATATTTGTCTTTCTTATTTAGAAGTCACTTTACATATTCAAGCATTAAAATAGGGTTAAAATTACACATGAAAAAAAAAAAAACCTATAATAGTGTTTAAAAAAAAAAAAAACCTTTAGCTGCGTTTTTAAAATGTTGCTGTAGGTTCAAGACCAATACTGGCACTTTTAAAAACGTTGGTATAGACTAGTTGGGTCTATTGCCATGGTGTATTTGCGACACTACAAAACATGACTAAAAAAGCCGGTATATACAGCTCAAATAGGCTTATATCCGCGTTTTAGGAGCTACAACTGCGTTTTAAAAACGCGGCTATAGACCTGTTTTTTTGTAGTGCGTACTTATACATGTCCTAATTCGTTTTCAACTATTTTGAATGCTCTATGAAAACCATACCTTTTGAATTGCAGTATTGCATAGTTGTATCGGATAGCACTTGAAGATTAGTAGTTGTGAGATCTCTTCTGCTAATTTTTTTTCAATCTGTATTTGATCTTTAATCCATATTTGATTTTCTCTTCTAATATGGATTGAAAAAAATTAATAGAAGAGACACTTATATGCAACTTTTAAAACTTGTAACATTCTAATATATAGCATTTTAGTACTTATAATAAATTCGTTTGATTATGTTAGGTAGTGTTAATGACTGATACTGAATCAAGTGGTTGAAGCATTATGTTAAAAATGGTTTAAAATTATGAAGTACGAATTATGAGGCAAATAGGAAAACCCAAAGCAGTGGAATTAGTGTCGTCACCGAAAGTGGTGTTACTTATTATGGTGTTTTAACTGATATTATTGAGTTGAATTATTTGGATAGTATAAGACATGTCTTATTCAAATGTAAATGGATTGACATTCATAGCAGGAGGGGATATAAGATTGATGAGCTTGAGTTTCCTCTTGTAAATTTTATCCATTTGATGCATGGTGGGGATGAATTGATAGATTAACCATTTTTCTTAGCATCTGAAACTTCACAAGTGTTTTATGTGGAAGATAAAAGGCACAAAGGCTGGTTTGTTATTAAAACTAAAGCTAATGATGTGTTTGATGTTAGTATTAGTCCCCAATGTGATGATGATGACACGGATACATTTTGTGATAACGTTCTTTAAAATTTAACTACTAATGATGCACATGATGGTGTGAATGACAAACTTGGTTTGGCTCAAGATGATGTAAAAGGATGACAATCATGCCATTATTGGTGATTGAGACTTTCTTGAAGGGGACCACTTAGATGATTATGAATTTATTGATGATGAGTTGAACAATGAGGATGACAACGAATATGAGTACAATGATGATGAGTAATGTAATTGTCTTTCGGTGTATTTTGTATAATTATATTGAAGTTGTTAACGAAGTAGTAAATTATTAGTAGAATATGTTCTTTTCTATGGTGTTCGAAATTTGTCACTTTTTTGAAAATGAACTATTTGTGCCCACTTATGTCTCCTTAAGGTATTAGAGAAGACAATATAATTGTCATTATGAGTAGTTGAACTAATTGTAATTATGACCATGTTTAACTTTGGCATTGCACTGACTCAACTTTCGATTTTAGAAATGGTGGATCGTACCTGCGGACATTACCCTACCAGCCAAGCAAATAGAGTAGGCTATGCAACAACTTGGGCAATTGAGGAGGGGTCAATGGTCTAACTTGAAGAAATGATGCTATAAAGAGGGGATGATGAAAGAAGATGTACTGCGGTTAGCACCGTCGAATGTTGACAGAGAGCAGTTTCACAAATTCGTTGATTAATGGTTTTTGAAGAATGTACAAGTATTACTAATATTTTCCATGACATGGTTTGTGTTAATTTACCAAAGATTTTATTGGATTTTACTAAGTTGATTAGATTGTTAATTTTGTTTGTTGGTCATTGCGGGAATGTATTCGTAGACATTGTGTGAGAAGAATGAAGCCGGCTATGCAAACCAATTGGAAATACATTATTTCTTACATAATTTCTGCTAAACAAAGAAAAAACGAATTTATTACGGTGGCTATACATTCAAATTTGTTCTACAGTTTTATTGCTATATATAGGTTGTACTTACATAGTGCCATATATTTTGCTATTTTACACATGAACTACTGAATGAATATGGGTAGCTACACTACAAAAATGATAGTATATAGACTTAAACACGTCTTCATCCTATAACTATTTTAATGAATCAAATGAACATTGTAAGTATTATCTACAGTTATGTTTATCCTTCTTACTTTACTTATATTCGCAAACAAATAGGTAACTATTGATTATAAATGCATGAAACTATTTGTATTATCTATTGAAAGTAATATGTTATTTGGTTCAATTGTGAAATAGACCATGATGAAAGAACTTTTGATTATTGAGGGAACACAATTACATGAAGAGAGTAGTGGTGGAGAAATCCTATGGGCAAATGATGATGCACATGCTAAGGTGATGGGCCTAGAGCACCATGGGCGTGTATGTGGGGTGGGTTTTGGATGAACCCATCTGGTAGAGATGCGAGAACCCTTGAACAGTATACCATGAATCCACTGCCGTCCAATGAAATGTCCTAGAAGGTTTAGGAATTGGAGCCTAAGTTAGCATCTTTGAGGGAGCAACTAGCTGAAGAAGAAATATTCGGTCTGAGGGAGCAACTGGACAAAGAGAGAAATGAAAGGAGGGAAGAAATGTTGCAAACGAGACAAATGATGTATGCATTCTTCATTTTAGAATCAATTAAAATAAGTTACTGTTATGAAAATTAATTTAATGCATTGAGTTGGAAAAAAATTAGTTGTATTGTGTTCTTTTTTGGCTAGAAAGTGGTTTGATGTTACTTCATTAGTAACGTTGTTGTTAAATTACTTATAATGTTGCCTTTATTATTTTCAAGATGATGATGATGATGCATATTCATGAGTATTATTCTGTTGCAAGAAGTCTACATCAAGGGACTTTAATTATGGAATATGACACTTGTGGTATTTTTTGGTTTGAGGACTTCTTAGTTATTTACTTTTCTATTCAATGTATAAATTAGGATACTTTACGTTTTATATGTCATTTCTAGACGTTTGGATTGTCTTCTTTAATTTGACGTTTCCATGTATATATCATAGCTTGTCATTGTATTAAGTTGATAGTTTGGAATGTCTAGTTCTTTATTTAGTACTGAATTTTGTGGACTTATAAATAGGGTGACGAAACTGCCCAGCAGTTTTAAAGAAATTTTGTGGAATGCCCAGGTGACAAAACTTCCCTGAATTCTATGAACTACCCCTAAAAAAAGGCACCTACACCACTGTTCTAAAGCGCAGCCATAGGTTAAAGACCTACTAAGACCTATTACGATGTTTTAAAGTGCCGCAATATGTGAACTACCCTATAGCGGCATTGTAGCAACGTGGCTAAAGCTAATTTCGAAAAAAAAAGAAAAAAGAACCTTTTAGTGGTGTTTTAAAGTGTTGCAATAGGTGAAAGTCCTATACCTGCGTTTTTCAAAACGCTGGTATGGCCAAGCTACTATTGGGATGATGCAAAACTGACACTAGAAAACACCACTATAGAAAGTGCCACTATAGCCCAAATGGACCTATATATGCTGGCACTTTTAGGAGATATACCCGCATTTTTAAAGTGCTGGTATAGGCTTTTTTTTTGTAGTGATGTATTGTAAATGGTGACGGTGAATTGCAATACAACTGTACTGCATTTCACATATTATATAAGAGTTTTATTAATGCATGCCCTAATATATATAAGGGTTTCACAATTCATAGTTGTTTGTTGAGTTTATGATATGTAATAATTTTATATACTATCATACAAAATAATTTAACAAAAAAATATATGATGTTATCTATTTATGTTTCGTAGGAAAGATTATATAGAAGTTAAGTTTAAGATTATCAAATAAATTTTTAAGTGATTATTTAAATTTTTTTTATAAACTTAGTTCATAATCAAAACGTAAATAAATTTAATACAATGAAAGAACGTAAGATATAATTTTATTGAGTTAAAGTTCATTTATGAAATAATTTATTTGGTTTGGGTAATCATTTTTTTTTTCTACTTAAGAATTTTGTTATATTTAGCTTCCTCCCATGAAAATTTTCTAGCTCCACCGCTAGTGAAATACCAGTAATTTTGTTCTTAGAAAACAATTCCGTGGATGGTTGACTATACGATGTTTATGTTAAAATTTTTTGTCCATGATATTTCTCTATTGAAAGGGTTTGTTTCGCTTTTGTTTTTTAAATTTTGCAAATATTTTACAATATGCTTTATTGGGTTTTGCCCATTTCTCTTGTAATTGATTGTTTGATTGTGATAAGTGTTCTCTAATTTTTTCCATTTTTTGCAATTTGGCTTATTGTTCTCTGACGGTTGGGATTAGTATATGGGATTAATTGTGTTATTTATAATATATACTATATTAGCTTGTAACCCCATGCATATGCATGGATATACTTTAAAAAATATATATATATATATATATATATAAAGATATGTAGTATAGTTCTTACATATATAATTTATTAATAGTCATTCTTATATATATATTTTTGACTTTTTAAAAGTCTTGTAAGAATATTATTAGGTAGAAAATGTAAATTGCCCATTTAATTTAATTTAATTTTTTTTATGTTTATTAATTTTAGACTCTTTGGTTTTTGTACACAATAATTCACTTGAATGTTTATTTATGATGTAATCTCACATTTGACTCCAAAATTAAGAAATAAAACTCTCTAAAAATAAATAATTTAGGACACATGGCGCAAAATTGAACTTCAATTGTAGAATTTAATTGGATTTTCTCTAAATTTTACCTATATATATATATATATATATATATATATATAGATTAATGTGCTAGCAAGATTAAGATCCAAATTCAAATTCAAATTAGCCTTAAATTGTAGTATTTATATATATATATATATATATATACACACAATGTCTACTATAATTTATTTAGCTTTGGTGTCAAGAGGTACATTAATAACCCTTATCATGAAATTTTGGATGCCATAATAATAGCTCACAAGGTAAGACAATCATAGTACACTTTAGAATAATGGTGCAAAACTTTTACTCCAAATATTCCTATACAATTTAGTAGAGGGCTTAGTTTACCTCCGGTTAACTCTTTTTGTAAGATCTATTACAATTCTTTAAGTTAAGAAGTCATGCAATTTGACTATACTTGTTAGGACATATGTGAATCATGTTAGGAACATATGTCAATATAGAATTGGCTAATCTTTTGACAAAACACACTTTACTTGTAATTGGGTAGATCTAGGATGTATTTAATGCTTCAAGGAATAAGAGTTCAAGTCCAAGTGTTAAAGCCATGCAAGTCTGTCTAAGAAACAAGTAAAGAAGTGTTGGATTTTAAAGCTCAACAGCTAACTTGACATATAGCATCCGTCGAGGTTTAAAAGACAGCTTAGCTCGATGCTCGACAGCTGCTCGTTAGATACCCTATCTATCGAGATTTATGAAAATCAGATTTTCAGTTCTGATTTTCATCCAATCCGTTGTATACATGTTTAGGCTTTTTTTTCTCACAACCCTAAACATATATAAGGATTATTTTAAGGGCTGTCACAACTGATGTAAGTGAGTGCAACTTGATGCAAAAGTTTTTCACAAGCATATTGTGACCGGAGACAATTTGCCCTAGTTTATCTTTCTCTTCAAGAAGCTGCTACGTCTGTACGCCTAGGGTTTTGTAACCAAGGAGCTTCATGATCTTCATCGTGTGGATGAATTGAAAAACTTTGCAGCCAACATCTTTCTCAAGTTGGTGTGTAAGCCGTGTACTAGGGTACGCGCATCAATTGGTTAGTCACGTACTGAGAGCCGTGTATTAAAAGGAGAGATTGTTACTACAGAACAAGTCCAATTGGGTATTAGGGTAAGGGTTCAACTGTAGGTTGATATAAGGTACTGAGATTCCTTTACTTAAAATCGCTTGTTGTGATAATAGTGAATTCTCGGGAGTGGTGACCTTAAAATCACCTGGTGGGGTTTTTACCATGTAGGTTTTCCCCATTTGTAAACAAATCACCGAGTCAACTTTATTATCCACTACATATAAACTTAATTGGTGATTTGTTTGTGCTACCACGCGTATTGCAAGTTAATTAACTTAATTAATTCACTTGACTAATTAATTGGTTAATTTATCACAAGGGGTCAATACATTCTTGGCCTGTCAATACTCAACTACTAGGTTACAACATTTTTAGCCGCCTCACTCTCTCTTCCTCATCCTAACCTTCGAGTCTCTTTCTCCCTCACTTCGCTAGCTCTCTCTTCCTCGCTCAGCCTTGCCTCGCCTCACCTTTCCCCTTCACCTAGCCACACCTTTCTCTCTTCCTCACCCTCATATCTCCACTGCTGCCTCGAGCTCTTCTGCTAGACACTACCATCGCCCTACCTTCTCTCATCTTCTCCTTTGCCGCTATTCTGGTACCTCCTCTCCCCTCTGTATTTTTTGTATTTTTTTTTAACAAAGTTATTGGTATTTTTTTTTTTTTGGTGTTTCAGTTTTTAAATTTTTTTTTTCATAATTGTTCTTGGTGAAAGTTTTTATTATTATTGTTTACTGATTTAAATGTAATTTTTTTAACAAGCTTGTTTGGATATCCTTTACTTACAAAATTTTCAGTGAATTTAGGATGTGATTATATGTTGTTGGTTTTTCTCAAATATTGCACGCTGCTTGGTTGTGATTATTGTCTACTACAAATTCATTTTAGTCTTTTTATTCAGGTAAAATATCGTGGGTGTTTTTATTCAGGTAAAATTACCCTGCTGGGGTAATTTTGTGTCTAGGAGTCGAATTTGTTAAGGATGCAATGTGGACCCAGTCTTTAGTAGATTGATCACAAGCCTTGCAAAAAGTGCCTTTTTTCGTAGTTAGCTACATGTATGCTATATAACCATTAATTTTTGGCCCACTAAAATCCTATTATGAACTCATGGGTTGCTTACATTTTCTTTTTCGAAGTGGGGCTTAATGTCTGAATTAGATATAGTGCTAAAAAGAAAATTTAGGAGTTGAGAATGTTCATGAATATGTGGAGCCTTAGAGTTGGATTAATCATGTTTTTTTTATTCCCAATTGTTTTCTTGGATTCCAGATAATTGCTAGCCTTCCTCTACGTACAACTTTGAATATGGATGTAATTGTTCTACTGTCTAATGTTTTTTGCAATACAATAATTTTTGTGGAAATTAGTGAAAATGTTGGTTATGTGTTCTTTTTTTTTTTTATCACTTTTCAGCTACTTAGGCACAAACTCAATTGAAGTTGTTGGGCAAAAGAACAAGATTGAATCAACCTTTTTATATATTCAAATGGAGTATTGCCCTCGGTAAAGCTTTTGATTTTATTTTCTATCCCAATTCTTTCCATAGAATCACGCTTTCATGAAATATAGTCATTTAATTATTCTACTATTATTCAGTTGTCAATCATCATTGTTGAAGTGCATAATTTATGTAAAGTTTATCTTGAGTTTGTTTGGATGAGTTTAGTTTTACAAAATAAATTGTGTAAAAGTATAAGTGTAACTAGGAAAAGTGATACTTTAAAAGCTGTACATAAGTTGGATGTGAACATAGCATTACGGTTTGAGTTTGCTATTGGTATGTTTATACATTTCATAGGTGGACATGAAGTAGTATATTATTTTTATAATGAACAGTGTTTCTTGTTTATTAGGCGATTAAGATTGTTGTTGAGATGTATCTAGTAACATTCTGTTCATGTTTTTTTTTCGTTGGTATTAGTATATTTGAAAGTTATACCATTTTATCTTTTCCTTGTTGTTTTTTTGGATGTATCATGTAAAGTATTAGTTGAAAGTGTATTTGTCAACCTAATGTATTTTGTATTATTCATTAAATGCATTGTCATAATCAGTGTTGTAGATCATGGACATTGAGCTTAGTTAAATCATTAGATGCAAGGAATTATTCCTTATAATTTGCTTTGAAATTTGAGTGAAAATTAGGTGTAATAAAAGTATAATCTGATGTATTTAGTTGAAAGTATATTGAAATACTTGTGAATTTAGCTCATTTTTGTGACATTTTAGTGTAAATTGTATGTGTTAACCTACAGCAAAAAGCTGATGTTCTCTATGAAGGGAAGGAAGTGGAAACTGCCTCTATAGGCCTTTTTAGGCCTGTATTAAAAAGACCTATAGTGGCGCTTTTGAAACTGCTGCTATAGCTAGTATTTAAAAGAGGCCTATAACAATGCTTTTTAAAACCGCTGCTGTAGGCTATATTTAAAAAATGACCTATCTCGGCGCTTTTAAATCGCCACTATATCCTATATTTAAAGAAAAAAAAAACCCTATAGCAGCGATTTAAAAAGCGGTCTTGGTGCTTTTGAAAAGTGTTGATAAAGGTTCGGACTTGTACCGATTGTCATTGTGTGGTAGTTTAAAGCATTGGGATAGGCATTTTGGGCCTATTTTGGTGCTTTTTGGGGCTATCCCAGCGGTTTTGCAAACGCTAGGATAGTCCTTTTTTTTTTTTTTTTTTGTAGTGAGTGACAGTGTAATTTAGATATAAAAAAAAAAAATAGTGATAATATAACTCTTTCTCATTTTGTTGCGTCTGAAATCAATAGTAGTCTTCTCAAAAAAAAAAAAAAAAAGAAGAAGAAGAAGCAATTGTACATTTTTTTTTGAAAATTTATTATAAATAAAAAATACAAAGAATAAATTTAGTAGTCTTCTTCAAGTAGCAGCATGGGCTGAATAGGGGTAGATTTAGATAGATTTCTAACCATGTTCCATTTTTTTTTTTTTTTTAAAGAAGAAGAAAAAGATAGAGAAAAAAGAGAAAGAAAAAGATTAGTATATATTCTAGGTGAAAATGCACTTTTAATGTGTATTTGGCAAAAATTAAAAAGCCAGCTTATTTTACTATCTAACTTATTTTTGCTACTATTCATGGGCTCCACTGCACTTTTTGGTACTATTCATGGATCTCAATGTATTATTTCAGCTAATTTTTTACCTTTATCTACAGTACTTTCAGCAAAAAGTTTTTAGTGTCAGCAAAATAAGCGAATCTCAAACAGACCCTTAGTCTCTACATTTTGGGCCAATTCTCATTGTGGTCTCTAAATTGATTTTGCGCCTACCTCAGTCCATAAAAACAGAAAATCATTTCCGTTTTGGTCCCTGCAGTCAACCCACTAACAGAAATGTCCTACATGGCAAACGGAGTGCATAGGTGTCATGTTAAATACTGATGTGGCTAATAAAATAATATTAAAAAATTTATTTGGCTTTTAGAAAATGACATGTCAGCATTTTAATTAATAAAAAAAATTTCAATTTAAACTGAAAAATTCAAAAAAAAAAAAAAATTCAATTTTAAAGATTGAGAAAAATTTTTATAGCAATTATTTCAACTTTTCTTGATCTTTCTTAAGAAACAAACACTAAATTAACACCTTCTCACTCTGTGTTAGTGTTTCTGTGTTTGTATCTATTTCATTTTTTTCTTTCTTTTAAGATAAACCAAAAAATTAAAATCAAAACAAAAATAAAATAAATAAATCTTTTTTTTCTTTCATTTTTTTGCCTTTGATGTTCTGGGTTTGTTTATGTTTTGAGATTTTGCCCTTGATGTTTTGGGTTTGTGTGTGTGTGTTTTTTTTTTTTATTTTTTATTTTTTATTTTTTTATTATGTGGATTTGTATATTTTCTGAGTTTATGGGTTTATTTCTTGGATTTATGGGTTTGATTTACTTGAGGTTTCAATGTTGAATGTTTTAGAATTTTATGTGCTGAGATTGATTATGAGTGGGTTGGCCTTTTGGGTTTATCTTGATTCAGGGAAAAATATGAAGCATGAAGTTCATGTTCTGGGAAGAAGAACAATGTTCTTTCGAAAAAATAATGAAAAGCAAAAAAGGAAAAAAAAAAGATTTAAGGTTTAAAAAAAAATTTTCATTATTTGTTTTTTAATTTTATGAGGTGGCTTTTTTATTTATTAAATTCTGACATGGATGCTGATGTGGTATTTTTAATATTATTTTATTAGCCACGTCATCATCTAACATGTTGCCTATGCCCTCTGTTTGCCATGTAGGACTTTTCAATTAATGGGTTGATGGCAAGGACCAAAATAGAAACGATTTTCTGTTTTCAGAGATTAGGATAGGTGCAAAATCAATTTATGAACCAAAATGAGAATTTGCTCAAAATGTAAGGATCAAAAGTATATTTTCGCCTATATTTTATTATTAATGTAAAATTTTCATAGTAAATTAAACAAATATTAATAATATTATTCATTTATAATTACAATATGATATATTTTTTATGGGAATTGAAAAGCTGTTAAAAGAGTTAATTATTTTTTGGTTTTTTATAAAAAATTTTCTAAAATGATTTGCTAATGTATGTCTTAAGAGCACACGTTAGTCCTAGTAAATCCCTATTTTTTATTACAAATATATATATATATATATATATGTACGTTTTTAGATCCCTGTAAACTAGATTGTTTAACCTAATTAATTAACCAAGTGAATACTTAGGTTTATTATTCAGATCTAGGTTAAAACAAAACAATCATATCATGCAAAGCAGCAGAAAAATAAATAACACAACGATATGATAACCCAGGAAAACCAAATCGGTAAAAAACATGAGGAGAATTTAACTTAGTTATCCTCAAGGTAAAAAGCAAATCCACTATAAAAGAATTGAAGTTTATACAATAGAATTTATACCACTAACATTCTATTACTACCTCGAGTAGAAAACTTACTATCACGACCCCATGATAGGTCCAAGTCCACAGACTACTTCTTTCCTTGGCCTTTGCAACACAAGCACCCATACTTGTGATAAAAAACACAAAGTCTCCTGTTTGTGACTCCAAGACCACCCTTAAAGGTTTAGATCATCAGCACCTTTGATGACTAGAGAAGGTAGCAACTTCTACAATATCGGATCTTGATATTCTTCAAGGAATAACACCAGTAGAAGACATGAGAGAGCTTTTTGAGAACAAAACCCTAGATACAAAGGAGGCATACTCTTCTCACTCCGAAAAGCCTTATAAAAACATGCTTAGGATTTCCTTTATATACTAGGAGAAGTAGATTTGAAACCCTAATCCTTTTTGGGCTTTAACTGCTATTTGGGCTTAATTAAAACTCTGTAAATACGAATCTCGATCGGTCGAGCCTGTTTCTCAATCTGTCGAACCAGACAGATTATGAAATCTTCTTCCTACACCTTTATGGTCTTGAATCTTGACTTGAATTACCTTGAGTATTGTCTAATAATACCTATAGACTCTAAGATCTATATCTAGATTAGTTTGTGTTCACGATTTACCAATTGCCCTAAACTTTTAAAACCTAACTATATATATATATATATATATATTTAGTCTAACATATAAATATAATACCTTTTAAACTTTAAACTAAGTTAAAAAACAAAAAACCAAACAAACACATCGAAGGCACCTTATCTCTCTTCTCTGTCTCTTTTAACTTTACGTGACCTACACGGCTACTACTAGCCGACTACACCTACATGTTATTCCTTTTGAGTTTTCTATTCCCAAGTTTTCCTCCATCACACATTTTACTTTTTTATCTTTCCAACAAGCCATCTTTATCACATAATTTACATCTTATTTATTCATTTTACTGTCTCTCTCAGTGAATCTCTCTCTATCTCTATCTCTCGCACAATGCATACTTTTTCTATTATCAGCATCAGCGACACTACACTGTCAGTCTGTCACTGTGCTTGGCTGCTAGTCCTGACTTTAACTTTACTTTCCAAGTTATCCTCCTCCACACATTTTTTCTTTTGGTTTTGAAGTACTTTTGTTACGTGTGGTGGTATGTCTTGACTCCTGACACCCACCCACGAGAGAGAAAGTATAGTACGAGCCACTCTCTCTCCCCACTTTCACTTTTTCATTTCAGATTTTTAGCCATTGTCTAGGGTTTTGACGATCACATTGCCCAAAATCGCTGGCCTCCACCACAAATGCCCCCGCATTGGATTTCTTGCCATCACTTTTGAGTCGCGAACTGTGCCATCAACATCAGTTTTCACCATTAAATGTCCACCTCCTCCCTCACCGTAAACTATAAACAGGTAACTTCCTCCCATTTCTTTTTTTGTTTAGCTTCATTTCATGTTTCTCGTTCATTTATTGTGGAACGTTTTGATATTTTGATAATGGGTACGAAACCCAGTGAAGCGCGGGTGCGTCAATGGTCGAGGATCGGCGGCCTAGATTTGTGAGGTTGGGTCGGTGGATCCCAGGTGTTTGGCGTTATTGGGGTCATGGTATTATTTTTGTGTCTTGCAGTGTCTTGGGTTTAAAGGGGAAGGAAAAAAAAAAGGTGTTGTCTTTGTTTAGAAATCAGACTATGGGTAGTCCCTTTGGAGATTTTTAGTGAACGTCTTAAAATCTGAATTATGTAAAACAAAGATGTAGTATAAGGGGTACGCGCATAGTGGTCACTTCAGATATTGTATCTGATGTGCTCTGTGTCCCCGGGGTAGGCCATCCTGACTATCCCGAATGTGATCGTCTTAAGACTGTGTCTAAAGACGAGCTTATTTCTTCTTTTTGTGAGTGCCTTTCTGATTGGGGTGAGCGTCAGTTCACTTCTTGTACGGCCTTTGCTAAAGGCCCTCAGTTTCTTAACATTGTCATGACTCTTGTTTTACATCCTTTATCTCACTATAACTCTATTACAAAGCCTCGTGCTCGATTTTTGCTTTCTCTGTTAGAGCATCTTACTATAGATTTTCCCTCTCATTTCATTCTTTCTATCGTAGATGTATATAGGGATTCGGCGACCCGTGATAAGCTCATCTTCCCTTCGGCTGTCACGAGGATTTTACGCCATTTTTTTCCCCTTTCTCATGTCCGACCACTTCCACGTTATGGGTGCTATAGATGCCGCTACCGTTAAGCAGAGCGAGGCGCAGCTACATTCGTGGTAGTCCGGGTTGGCAGCTCCTCCACTCCTTCAGCTCCATCCACATCGGCTCCCTCTTTTTCTACGAGCGGTGTGACTCTTAAGGAAATCACGGCATAGCTTTAGTGCATGGATGCTCGCCTCGACATTCTCAGTGATGAGTTATGTTAGGTGAACACCTATGTTGGTCGTATTGCACGACACCAGGCTGTCATGGGTGGCTTCGTTGCTTCTCCTCCACCTACTCCAGAGGCTTTTGAGAATGAGGATGATGATGGGGATGCTACTGCTTCCGATGATGAGGATGATGGAGATACTAGCTCTTCTAGTGCTGACGAGATGTCTACTTAATATACTTACCCTTTGTCACTCGTGACAAAAAGAGAGAGTAGTTTTGGATATGAGAGTAGTCATACTTAGGGAGAGGGTTAGTATAGGAGATTTTTGTTAGGGGGAGTGTTGATATTGAGGCATGTAGTGAGGATTTTATGTATCTTTTTCTTTTCTTTCTACTTTAGATACATTTATCTCTTGTATATGGGTCTTGTGACCATTTTGACATACATTCACTACAACAAAATGTATTTTCAGTGATGAAAAAATTCATCACTAAATGTCCAGTTTTTCATCACTAAGGACCTTTAGTGATGAAATCGTACTTTTAGCGACGAAACTCATTTCATCGTTGAAACCCCATCACTAAAAGTCCTGGTGACGAAAAATTTCGTCATTAGAAGTCTGATTTGATTTTTTTTTTTATAAAAACTTTTAGCGACGAAAACATTTCGTCGCTAAATGTTTTCCTCACTAAAAACACTATTCAATGACGAAAATATTTCGTCACTAAAAACACTTTAGTTTATTAAATCATATTTAGTGACAGACTTTTTCGTCTCTATATGTACCCGAAAATAGTTTTAGTGATGAACTTTCGGGTACATATAGTGACGAAAAAGTTCGTCACTAAAACTATTTTTAAGAAAATCCAGGCACATATAGTGATGAAAATTTTCATCACTAAAACCATTTCTTACAAAATTTTGCTACATTTAGCGACGAAATATTTCGTCACTAAAACAATTTTTTGTTGCTATATTTGTGACGAAAAAATTTGTCACTAAAACTTATTTCTGTTTTTATTTTTTTCATAGCTTTGATATTAACCTGTAACCTGTTATTACATTATTAAAACCTCACATTTGAATAATACATTTATTTCAACAACACATTTATAAAAAAAGATCCATACATTCCACAAGTAAAAAATAAAACAAGTATCCAATTCAAATTCCTTTCATACAATAATTGTTTGCAACATATACAATAACTTAAGATGTTTTATAACAATGCAAAAAGTGTAGCATAATATAATTAGGACTAACGGAAGATATCCTCATATGTCTTCAAGTAATGTCAAAAGTAAATCTCCTAAAAGGCACCAATAAGAAATCTGCACAAATATAAAAACAATACTACATTAAAATCGTAAAATAAAAATATTAACTTTGTTATAAGAAACATTTCTAACAATGCATTAAGAGTAGTCACACCATGTACTGTGGGTTAATTGCTAAAATAAAGTACTAACTAAAAAGTGTTTTAACTTGAAGTTGAACCAACCCCATAGGTAAGAGCGTCATCATAACCCTTGCTCCTCAAAAAGTTAAGAATACTCTTTTAGACCTTTTCTTGCTTAGCTCATGCCTCTTGGTCCCTAGCTCGCTCCTCTTTGAGCTCAATTATCTCATTTTCTAGCCATTGGATATACTCCATTGAGGAATTAGATGAGGTGGTGATTACTAGAGAAGAGGAAGGTCTCATGCCAAGTCCTTTTACAATACCAGACTTCTTCTTAAAAACCAAGTTTGAGATCTCCTCTTGTATAAGGGGAATTGCATTAGGATCTCGACAATGATCCTTTTGTACTTTGAGAATATTTTCCTATTATTTGAAAGAAAGAAAGAAACAAACAATCACAACATTAATACTACTACATATGTTATAGCTTTACAAACATGATAGGGATGGAATGATAAACATATGTCGCTTCATCCTCATGGTGTATCCACATATTTGTATTTAGATTGAAATGAACATTTTTGAAGATTTTTGCCAATTCAAGAACTTGACCGTCATTATTATTTGTCTTAATTAACATTTAAGTGTTAGATAGATATACTTAATTAATTACAACATGTATTATACTAAGGTTTAAGAAAATGAAAAAACACACACCTCCTCATCAACCCTAACAACAAGTGCCTTTGTCCCACATCTATGTTTGCCTAAAGTTTTCTTCCTATTTTCAGAGTTTTTTTCTTGATTTTTTCTAATAAACAACATTCAAGATATTTACTAGATTATGAATAAAACAATATATATTTACTTCATCTAAGTATTAGTCTAATCAGATTACAACATAATATAGTAAACATTGGGTAATAATAATATATGCATAAATAATTTACTAGCCAATCCTCATTGGTCCATCTCCCATCAATGAGTTCAGTCCACAGCTCAAGTTTGGCATTCTTTGGCGGGTGGCTTCTTGCATAGTCAGCACCATGAGATTGTACAAGCTTTTTATAAGCCTGATGCAACTTGTGGGAGCTGGAACTCAATAATCTTTCACATTTTGCATTTAATGTTTTCGTTACCAAGTTGGAATCTCCTTGTAGCTCAAACTAATCTTGTAAAATGAAGTGTATATGTATTATAAAAATATTATTATATGAATTTAATATGCTTAGTGGCAACAAAGACGAGTTAGACGTTATCAGTGTAAATTTACTGCGATATTTTGAAGCATCACATTTCTAGTAGCAACATCAACATTTTTCCAATTTTTAACGTTGTAACTGGACAAATTACTTCGCACTTGTACGTCAATTTTATTGACAAGCTTGCACGCATTCTTCCTAACAGAAGTATCATACTCTGCAGTTATACATATTGGCAGCTTACCACTTTTTTTAATAAGTGCTCGTACTACCATACCACGTGCTGTTCCACGGGTATTTCTGCTAGTAGATCTCATTTAAACATTATTAATGTTAAAAAATTATACATTCCATGTACATTATAACTAAATTAAGTGAAATATAAACTCAATAGTAAAAACAGTGTGTAGTTGTAATTAAGTATGTTCTATGTAATTACTAGTCGTGCTAGTTAATGCGCCGGTAGTCTGTGCCTCCGCACTAGAAGAACTTTGGGCTGGAGGATTTGCTTTAGGAGGTGTTTCTGTAGATTGGACCACCGGGATAGATGTCTCACCTTGCGAGCGTGTAGGTCGTCTTGGTGCCATCTATAACTAACAAACATACATATAATGGAATGACAAAGTCATTACAAGTAATTGAACAATAAAGTTATTATCATCTATTGTACCTTATGGATTACAGAATTAGATGACTCATAATCATTGTCATCGTCACTAATAGGTGGTACATAATCATCATCTATCACAATACTAACTTTACTTCTTTTCCCTTTTGCAAAATTGGACTGAGCAGAATCCTTTAGAAAAGTTGAGATATGCTTCAATCCTAAAGTATCAATTATCTCTTGGTTTTGCCTCATTCTATCCAATCTTGTCATCTCATACCTCGGTATATTATGAGTGTATTTGGCCTTTTTGTGCATTTTTTGAAACTATGTATTGACATGAAATATAAGTACAATTGCTACTAACTTAATGTCAAAGTCCACACCATTATCCATATCAAGCAATTCACAAGTGCAAAATTTGAATACAATTGTTACTAAATCAACATAACAAATGACCATATCAATATCCATGTCAAGTTCAAGATAAGTACAAAACATCTCAAATAACAATTACTACTAACTATACATATCATAGTTTACACCATTATCCATATCAAGCAATTCACAAATGCTAAATTTGACCACAATTACTGCTGACTTAACACAACAAATAACCACATCAATATCCATATCAAGTTCAAGATAAGTACAAAACAATTGCTACTTAGACAAGCATAAAACTTTAAGACAAGCACACAACATTTAAGACAATTGTTATGAACTCTATATATCATAATCCATATCAAGATCAACATCAGGTATGTCATGCTCTTCATTTTGATTAGCATCTCTTGAAGTTCCACCTTCAAGAACAACCTCAGTTTCAAATCACCCATACAATAGTCAATAATATTGTCCTCAACATTGATAGAGACAACATCAACAATCGCTTCTTGTTGGAATGCGTCACTATCTTCTGCATTATCATTGGATTCTCCACTCCCGACTTCCGGGACGTCAAATACTCCCCTATGTTGGATGGATTGCACAGTTTTCCAAGATTCACCCAATTTGGTATCTTGAAGGTAAAAAACTTGTCTCGCTTAACTAGGAAGTATAAAAGGGTCATTTTCATATCATTGACTTGGAACATCAATGCTTGTGCAGTTTGCATCAGTTTTTATCATTCTCCTTCAATCATTGGTATTAGTATTGTACCATTCACATTGGAATAGAACAACTTTATGGTGAAACACTTACTCTAATTCCCAAATTTTGCACACATGACCATAGAAGTCATGCATTTCTCCTTTATGGTCCCTTTCAATACATACACTACTATTTTGGGTTACACGATGATTGTCTAGGTCCCTTGTATGGAACTTTACATCATTGACCATACAAATTGTGTACTCCTTCACATGCGGCTTAGGACCATTTACTAATGACCATAACTGTTTAGTAGCTTCTGGTGATTCGTTAACTTTCAATCTATTCATCTATAATGACATACAACAAATGATATTAATTAGTAATAAGTAATGACGAAACTATTTAAATGTTTAATTTTTATTAGTGTGTGATTAAATTTCAAATGTCTTACACGTTCTCTGAACCACTTGGGAAACTCTTGTCATTGGATTTGAGTTATGGCTTCTCCAGTAGGATTATGCAATGTGCTTTTGTGTTCACTGTTAAAAATAAGGTGATTTATTTTCAATTAAGCATTAGGTAATATTCAAAACTTGATCAAACAATACATGCATATGAAATCACATACTTTGAATAAGGCTTTAGCTCAGGACTATTGTACAACAAGTATCAATGAGCAGTATCAAGCAATGCACGAGACAAGTTGCCATCATTCCGCCTACCACCTGTAGGTCGGGTAGTCTGTGAAAAAACTATCAATCATTCGCTAGATTCAACAAAATCTTCATTTCTTTCTCTTCGATTATGCACAGTTTTGATCCCATCAATATATAAAGACCAGTTGTTAATACATTCTTTGAGAATGTAAGCCTTTGCAATTGAACCTTCTGGTCGAGCTTGGTTGGAAACGTATCTTTTCAATTTTCCAAGGTACCTACGAGGAAAAAAATACACACACTATGTGACTTTATACCACATGGGAAAGATGCAATTAATAGATGCATCAAAGGATTTAATTACCTTTCAATTGGGTGCATCCACCGATATTATACTGAGCCTCCTAGAATTGCTTCTCGAGGCAAGTGAACAGCAAGGTTGACCATAACATCAAAGAATGCTGGAGGAAAGAACCTCTCAAGCTTGCATAGTATAAGAACTATACGTTCTTCTAGTTTCTCCAATTTACTCCGCTTTAGGGTCCTTGAGTATAAGTCTTGGAAGAAGCTGCCCAACTCAAACAATACAATATTAATGTCTTTATGTGCAAACCCTCGCAACCCAATTGGAAGAATTTGTTGTAGTAGCATATGACAGTCGTGACTTTTCAAACCTGATAATCTACCATTTTTTGCATTCACTGACCTTGACATGTTGGCTGCATAGCCATCTGGATATTTGACTGATTTCAAAAAGTTATAGAAACCATCCTTTTCATTTAGGCTTTATGAAAAGAAAGCCTGAGGCTTGTCCTATGATCCATCAGGACGTTGTTTCAAATGCAATGTGTGCCTAAAGTTCATATTTTGCAAGTCTATTCATGCCTTATCGGTATCCTTGTTTCTCCCCTTAATGCCCAACAAAGTACCGTAAGTACTTTCATTAATGTTCTTCTCCACATGTGTGACATCAATGTTGTGCTTAAGCTTCTTATTCTTCTAGTATGGAAGCTTCTTATCTTTGACCAATTTTGCTCCCCAATGAGTTGTCTCTTCTTGTTACTTGGATGCTTTCCTAAAATTATATTTGACATTCTATCTAACTACTCTTGTATCTTTCCCACTTGTAACTCTAAAGATCTCTTCTGTTTTTCCAATAAACCATTATGCAATCGATTATGTCTCTAATGATGTTCCATAGGCAAATAAGCTCGATGGTTAATGAATCAAATTTTACTTTCCAAAACTTCTGAATATGGTTCATCGTTGCGAGTGTAATAAGAATGATAACCCTTTGTCCTCCACCCAGACATGTCACCAAATCCAGGATAGTCATGTATTGTCCATAACAAAGTTGCATGCATCTGAAAATTCTCTTTACTATAAGTATCATAAGTTTCTACACTTTCTTCCCACAACTCCTTCAACTCGTCAGCCAATGGTTTCAAGTAAATATCAATCTCAATTCCTGGTTGATGAGGACCAAGAATAAGCAAGGACAACGTAAAATATGGCTCTTTCATAACCAACTAAGGCGGTAGGTTATAGGGGATAAGTATGACAAGCCACATACTATAGTTGTTGTTCATATTTCCAAAAGTGTTATATCCATTTGTAGCCAACTCCAACCTTACATTACGAAGTTCGAGGGCAAAATCAGGATATTACAAATCAAACTCCTTCCACTCCTCACTATCAGTCGGATGCCTAATTATCCCATCATCCACACGTTTGTCTATATACCATCTCATATCCTTAGCTCTTTGACCTAACATGTACAATCTCCTTAGTCTCGGTGTCAATGAGAAGTAACGCAATACCTTATGAGGACTCTTCTTACCTTGGGCATGTGTATCCTTGTACCTACGTGCCTCACACACCGGACATTTGTCAAGGTTTTCATTTTCCTTCCAAAATAGTGCACAATCATTTTTGTATGCATCCCTATGCTCGTATGACATACCCAAGTCATGCAATATCTTCTTTGCTTCATAAGTTGACCTTGGAACCGAGTTACCTTTTGGTAAAACCTTTGTCAGTAATTCTAGCATCATATCAAGTCCCTTATTACTCAAGTTGGTCATTACCTTTACATTCAACATCTCAATAACAAACTTCAAGATACTATAATCAATGTAACCTGGATACAACTCATGCTTTTCATCTTCCTCATGTTTGTCAAAATGACGCACCTCCTTATCTTCGGTTACATTTCTTGGTTCCCCTCTAATTCAGTCACCTACCAAGGCATCGATACCATCCATATGTCACCATCCAACATTTCATTATCATGAATGTTCTCGTTCAATACACGAGATTCTCCATGATTATACCAATTAATATAAGATTACATAATCCCACAATGAAGCAAATGGATACACACAGTATGAGGAGATTGTCGATAGCAATTCACACAGTGAATACACGGGCACATAATATTACCACTCAAATCCACAACCGCTCTTGCAAAATTAATAAATGCATTGACCCCTTCAATATATGGATGGCTTAATCTGCCGTCGGGTGTCTTACCCATTGTCATCCAACTTTTATCCATGTTTGACTATAATTACAAGATGAATGCTACTTTAGTAAAATAAGGACAACCCATGCATAATGTATTCTAACATTTAAGTTTATAAGCTACTTAGATAAAGTTCTATCCCTTTCATGAATGCACAAGTCTATATTAATACTTAAACAAATATATATTGCACATAAGTATACACCCCCAATATGAATTTAAACCACCTTATAACACCATGCAAGCCACCCGCTTGCTCTAACACAACAACCCACCGCAAAACCAATCACAAACATCACAAGTATAAAGTGTTTACAAGTATTGAAATCAATTAAAGTACTATTTATCACATCTGATCAACAAAGTCTATTCACATTTGCAAGAAACTAAAAACACTCACAATATGAATTTAAACCACCTTATAACATCATGCAAGCCACCCACTTGCTTCAACACAACAACTCACTACAAAACCAATCACAAACATCACAACTATAATGCTTACAAGTATTGACATCAAGTAAAATACTATTCATCACATCTAAACAAGCACAGTCATTCACATTTGCAAATATTAGTTTAAACCACCTTATAACATCATGCAAGCCACCCGCTTGCTCCAATACAACAAATCACCACAAATCCAATTTCCAACATCACAAGTATAGAGTTTTATAAGTGTTTAAATCAAATAAAATACTAGTCATCACATCTAATCAACAATACTCATTCACATTTGCAAGAAATGAAAAACACTCCCAATATTAACTTGTGCTCTTCACCTTGTTCCTCACAATTTCTTCATCCACAAAAGAGAAAGAGAGCTGGATATAAAAGAAAGATAACTTTTAGTTAGCTTTAGCCCACATACAAAAGAAAAAAAAAGAAAAAAAAAAAGAAACTTTTAGTTTACTAGGAAATGGATAACCCACCAAAAAAAAAAAAAAATGTCAACCAAAATTAGCTTTAAGCTTAAGCACAAACAAAACCAATAACAAACACATAACAACCAAAGGGAGTACAGAAAAGCAAAACATAAAAAGACCCATGAATAATCTTACCTTTATGATTATATATGACCAGTGTCCACTGTCCAGTTCTTGTTCACAACAACATTTGAGATCACTTCACTTGTGTCTGTTTCAAAACAAAGTGTTGGGTTTGAAATGATTTTTAAGTGTAAAATATACATAAAATTTGTGTTTTTTGTTAGAGCAAAATCCTCAAAACTTAAAATCCATCATCCTCTGTTAAAAATTATATCAAGTGAATCTCTTGAATTTGATCCTCAAATCTAAATGCAAATCTAACAAATACAACTGATTAGCAATAGTTCAGGTGAGTTTATCATTCTCTTTATTAAATCCACATTATACTTGAATGCTTTGGTCAAACTTGACCGGCTCTGACCCAGTTGCGAGGGAGCCCATGATGGCTTAACATTGCTAGTGAACTACACATACATTAGAATATACAAGCTGTCATCATCATCCTCATACATTAAGATATATTCATTGAACTCATTCCCCACATTCAGTTATATCTTGCTAGCTATTTGAAAAGCATGAATCCAATTAGAATTTGAAATCTACTATGTCATTCTATAAGAATAAAAATTCAAATCAAATTCTTAAAAAAAATAAAAAGAAGAAGAAGAAGAAGAGCATTTATACTTCCATAACACCATATTTATGACCCAATTGTCACAAAGACATAGAAACCAAAGTGAACTAGTACCATTGCAACTGTTTAAGTCATAGGCATGGTAGATTTACCACATAATTATTTTATATCAAGGGATAATCTACAAGTACATGGCACTTTTAGTGTAATCCTTACATATACAAATAAAATAGCTCTAAGATTAACAATCTAATCAAATTTAACCAGAAAATAAGCTAAGGTAAGATGTCACCCATGATTTACAAGTTGGACTTGTACATAACTTTAGGATAAACCTTATACAGCAAACAATAATTCCAAGAACACAACAACAGATAGTAACTTATGATCAATAATTATCAATTTAAAAAAAAAAGAGAGAAATGTCTGATAAGGTTGGGATGAGAAATGAGACGTACAGATCGGTAGGTGGAGAAAGAGGCGAAGTGTCGCCGGTGCGAAGGGGAGGCAAAGCGTCGCCCAGCACGGAGGAAGTCAAAATGTCGCCAATGCGGAGAAATTGAAGTCTACGGCGGTAACGACTTCAGGAATCGATGCAAATGGTTCGTATCGGCATCGGTTACGAATCGTTGCGAATGGTTCGTTGGGTTTGTGCTCAGATTGGTGGTCTGCTCAATCGACAGTGACATGCTTAGGTGGGTTCGTATAGGCGGTTCAAGTGGTTCTTGAATCGGCGTGCTCAAGAATCGTTGCGAATCGTTCTTATCGGTGACGATTCAGGTGGTTTATCGGCGATGGATTGGGTTCTTATCGGCTTGGTTTCTTTTGGGATCGGGGTGGGTTGGGTTCTTTTGGGAACGAAGGTGAAGGCTTAGGAGAAAATAGGAAGAAAATAAAACAAACAGGTCATGGGTATTTATAGTGGTCTTTAGCGACGAATTGGTCCGTCGTTATTGCTACCTCTTTGTCGCAAAAGGTAGTAGGCTTTTAAGCTTTTAGCGACGAATTTCAGTTTCGTCACTAAAGACCCAAGTTTTGTTAAGATTTTTAGAGACAAAATTCATATTTCGTCGCTAAAGCATACTTTTAGTGACGAATTGTGATTTTGTTGCTAAAAACATGGAAGTGCAAAACTATTATTATTTTTAGTGACGAATATTTTTCGTCGCTAATTCTTCCTTATAGCGACGAAATGATTTTCGTCACTAATACTATCCACAGTAATACCTACAGTGACGAAATATTTCGTCACTAAAAATTTCAACTTTTAGCGACGAAATATTTCGTTGCTATAGATTAATTAAACTCGCGCCAAAGTTTCCCTCCTCTGGCGCCCATTTTTTAGATCACAATAGTGACGAAATTTATTTTTCGTCACTAAATGTTATAATTTTTTTCATTATTAGTGACGAAATTCACATTTCGTCGCTAAAGTTGTATTTTTAGCGAAGAAAAATATTTCCTCACTAATTTTCGTTACTAAGAATACATTTTGTTGTAGTAATTGTACTTATATTCTTTATATATTGATGTATGTTTTTCACCTACCCTTACATGTGTTGTTTCTTTTCTCTCTTTATGCACATTTCTCTTATTACTTGTATGCAATCTTATATTTCTGCTTCACACTAAGATGCCTTGATAAGTTTTGTTTAAAGTGTCTCAGAAATACAGATTGTCAAAGTCTACTTGCCATAAATACAGTTTGTGTTAGGATAGATTTCATTGTATTCAACAAGTGAATATGAGTTAAGTGATTTATGACTTCTCTCATATGTTTATTTGTTTGTAATTGTTTTGTCACGGATTGCTAAAGAAGGAGATTGTTAGGACATATGTGATTCAATGTTAGGATCATATGTCACCATTTTTATGTAATTGGCTAATCCTTTGATAAAACGTACTTTACTTGTAATTGGGTAGATCTAGGATGTGTTTAATGTTTCAAGAAATAAGGTTTCAAGTTCAAGTGTTAAAGCCATGCAAGTTTGTTCAAGAATCAAGTGTGAAAGTGTTGCTCATTAAAGCTCGACAAATAGCTTGACAGCTAGTATCTATCGAGGCTTAGAGAGCTATTTGAATCCCGTGGCTCGACAGCTGCTCGACAAATAGGGTATTTTCGAGGTTTATGAAAAACAGATTTTTCAGTTCTGTTTTCATCCAATTCATGGGTATATGTTTGGGCTTTCTTTTCTCACAACCCTAGACATATATAAGGATTATTTTCAGGGCTGTCAAAGGTGACACAAGTTGCACAAGTGTGGAGCAAAGTTTTGTTCATGCAAATTGTGATCGGAGACAGAATTTGCCTTAGTTCATCTCTCTCTTGAGGAAGCTGCTGTGTTTGTACATCGTAGGGTTTTGTAACCAATGAGCTTCTTGATCTTCATCATGTGATGAACTGAAGAACTTTGCAGCCAACATTCTTCTCTAGTTGGTGATTGAAGTCGCATACTGGGGTCTGCGCAATTGGTTAGTCACGTACTGGGAGCCTTGCATTGGAAAGGAGAGATTGTCACTACAGAACAAGTCCAATTGGGTATTGGGGTAAGGGTTCAACTGTAGGTTGGTATAAGGTACTGAGATTCCTTTACTTTTAATCGTTTGTTGTGATAATAGTGAATTATTGGGAATGGTGACCTTAAAATCACCCGATGGGTTTTTTGTCGTGTAGGTTTTCCCCATTCGTAAACAAATCATTGTGTCAATTTATTTTCTGCTGTATATTTAGTTTAATTGGTGATTTGTTTGTGCTACCACGTGCTTTGCATGTTAAATTGGTTAATTAATAAAATTGGCTAATTAATCAATTAATTTATCACAAGAGGACAATACGTTTTTGGCCTATCATATCCACAGCATGTGTTCACAGATATTGTCATTATTATAAGAAATATATTTGGACCATCAGACATCAAAAAATATTGCCACTACTATAAGGAAATTTCACATTACTTAATTGCATGCTATGAAATGCATAAAGTAGTACACTATCCAATACCCAATAAAATATATAGTAACACAAACTAGGGCATGTAATCAGTATAAAACATAACACACGTGACCATAAATAAAATCATGGCAGACACAAGTGCGTATGGCCATGGTCCCCCAAAACAGTAGAGAATACAAAATAAACCCCAACTACAGTCGAAGATAGAATTAAAGCCAGCCTATACTTGTAGACATTGTCTTTAGCAATCCGGAGTGCGAGCTTAGATTTTTCAGCTTTGTGCTTTGCTATCCTTTCCTGCTCTCATGCTTCTGCTTCCATTGCATAAGCCACATCCCTTTCATTTCTTGCAGCCGCTGTCTCGTCTGACAGCCTCGTAAACCTTTCCCACACAATTGGTGCTGTTGCACGGCCAGGTGGGCATGTGTTCTTGTCCAACCATTTGAAGAACTTACATGCGTGATCGGAGTCCTACATACAAAATTCAAGGAATATATATGGTGGTCAGCAAAGATAGTAAGAAGATGACAAGGCTATGTAACAACACTAAATTGATTTAATACTAACCGGCGACCAATGTTAATATCCATAAAACCTCCTACCAAAATTACGGAGAGATAGGGAGGTCCTTAGCACGCACCAATCCATATCGCACGCTTCCATTGCATAAGCCACATCCCTTTCATTTCTTGCAGCCGCTGCCTCGTTTGACAGCCTCGTAAACCTTTCCCACACAATTGGTGTTGTTGCACGACCAGGTGGGCATGTGTTCTTGTCCAACCATTTGAAGAACTTACATGCCTGATCGGAGTCCTACATACAAAATTCAAGGAATATATATGATGGTCAGCAAAGATAGTAAGAAGATGACAAGGCTATGTAACAACACTAAATTGATTTAATACTAACCGGCGACCAATGTTAATATCCATAAAACCTCCTACCAAAATTACGGAGAGATAGGGAGGTCCTTAGCACACACCAATCCATATTGCACATATGCCCACTAGTAGTGGACTCATAACTGGTGGTAGAGACTTTCACCTTTTGCTTCCAGCACCATGAAGCAAACCATCAATAGAAGGAAAACAGCCTCCCCATTACTACTTGGCCAAGGACCACTAATGACCCCTCTCACAAACAAAGTCACTCAAAAGTCAAAACAGTATCTTATACCTCAACCTGAACAAGTATTGATAACTTCCAATTCAGACCCTGCCCAAACCACACCCAAAAAAAAAAAAAAAAGATCCCTTTCCATAGAGACTAAATAATGGCAAATGACAAGATACAATCAATACAAACTTCAAGACCAATGTCCATTTATTTTTCCTACTAGAAGTAAAATAGGGTAAACTATGTCACTAATCTTTATTGTTGTAGAAACCAATTACGCTTATTTAAGCCAAGAAAACAACCAACCTTTTCATAATTAAAAAACTACAACAATATATATTTGGTACCATGGTACCTTTAGGATGACACATTCATTTCAATAAAGGTGAGATTGAGGGTCCTAAGCCTAAAATAAAGCAGTTAATCTTAATCACCATTTTCTTTCTAAGATGCAGATACATACATATATAGCAACAAATGCCCATACTACACCTTAGTTTCGAACCTCTTTAATCTCTCATTTAACAGTGATAATAATTAGAATGTGTAGAAATTTCCAGCCATGTTACACATAATTGAAAAGAGAAGAAATCAGAAAATTTGAAAACAAGAAAGAAAAGGAAACTAGTGAACAACATAAATAGCACACACGCTGAAAATAGCTCAACAATATAGGGTCAAGAAGCAGCTTGGGCACTCGCAGCTAACTAAAGTCAAGTACCCAGTGCTGTGTGAAATTCATATAAATATTTTACTTATAAAAGATCAAAAGTAAACCATATAGTATGGATCAAATTCTAACCAGAAGAAAGGCTCCCAAATTGCTTCCAAATATAAAGAAGATTCCTCCAATGCCCTTCAGTGCAATAGCAGCAGCAGCTAAATGTTTCACCTGTGGCAAAACATCAATAAAATTAAATAACAATAAAAATGAAATTAAAATTAAAAACATAAAAGATGTTGTAGATAGGATGAGCGCACAAAGTGAGGAATATTTGAAGTTATTCAATTTTTTTTGATGTACAACACACACCTCAACCGCTTTTTACTAATATTACGTCTGTCATAAGGATGTGCTGGATGGATATTCTTTAAGATAATGTAAGAAAGACTTAGAAAACATCATTTTCACATCCCAATTCAAAACTTAATCTTTGCTGAGTCATTCTCTCTCACAAGCTTAGTCCCATGAATAGCAACAAACCATATCAAAGAGGAAATCTCACATCCCATTACAACAATTGGTTTAATTATTTTTATTGGCTTCCTAAAGCCTTGCCTTTTATTAGTCCTTTCACTATGTAAATCATAGTATCGACATATTCAATTCCTAGTGATATACTCTCACACTTAGTAGGATGAGCTAAACAGAGCACAGCATTTAGTGCAGCTTAGCTTACCAAAGCATTTTCATCTTTAAAGTTTAAACAGCAGATGCAAGGTTCCACAGTCAAATTATATAGAGAAGCAAATGAAAAAAGAAAGCAAAATTGGTTTTCAAAACACTTTTACAATTATGAAATACCTCAGTCTTCCATGTTTCTTTTAGTTTCTTCCCCCTTTTTTTATTTATTTATTTTTATGTAACTTGTTTAATATTATGGTTTAAAACACCACTAAAGTTTCTCAAATACTTATCAAAAGAAGTTTCAAACCTCGTTACACATAATTGAAAAGAGCAAAAATAGGGAAAAAGAAAAGTCATAATACAACATGAATAGCAACATATGCTGATACTGCACTTCAGTTTCAAACTCTTTCAACTCTTATTAACAGTGATAAAAAAATTAAAATCTATATTGATGAGTAGAAAAAAAAAATTATTTAACAACATAACATACTGAAGAAAAAGGAAATGAGTGACAAATCAAGGAGGGAAGTAGCACCTTTACCTAGGGGTGTCTACGGGTCGGGCCGGGTCGAATTTGTGCCCAACCTAGACCCGACCCGAGCGAGTCGGGTGGATGAAAATATGACCCAAAACCGACCCGGATGATTTGGTTAGATTTTTCGGTTCAGGTCTCGTTGGTTTCTGGTTGTATTGGGTCGGTCTTAGGTTTTGTCATCGGGGCCAATATTTGACCAGATCCGGAGAGATTTGGCTGAAATTTGGTCGGATCCGACGAGATTTGGTCAGATTCGTCGAGATCTGGCCTAGATTTCATCGGATAACGGAGAGATCTCTCTAGATCTCGAAGAATCTGGACCAGATCTTGACGAAATCTTGCTGAATTTGGTCTAGAATTCTTAATATTTCGCCAGAAACGTTAAAGGTATCGATTTGGGTCTAGTTTCACGAGTTTTGAAATGAAAAACCGACAACCGACCCATTGGGGTTGGGTTAGATAGTTCGAAACCCGTGTTCGATTACCGAAGTTATCGGATCGGGTGGTGGCGGGTCAGACTAAGGTGGGTTGGCCAGGTTGAGCAGGTTGGTGGGTCTCTTGGACAACCCTACCATTACCTTAACTGGGTCACGATGGGTCACATTTCCATAGATTTCATTGGCGCCAGTGGGTCACGACGGAGAAGATAGGCGTCGTTGCTACATGTCAGAGGAGATCAAGTTGCGTTGGGTGATGATGCATATGAGGTAGGTGGCCCTGGTGATGGTGGAGATCGATGCTGCAGGTCCAAGCTTGTTCTATTTTAGCTGGGTTCATCTCTGGTTTTGGGAGAGTAATAGGCCTGAAGGGGAAAAGCAAAATGAAATGAGTAGTGAAGAAAATGAAATGAAATAAGTGTGAGGCAGGTAGGCTAACAGAACTCACTAACATGGTGCTCAGGTATGGGTCCCACAGAAAGTACACTTTTTTGAGTTATCAGAAGTTGGAAACAATGTGCCAAACCTGCCACCTTTAGGAAGTTGGGATATTTTAAGTGATGAGTGATGAGAATTGAGTGATGAGTGATGAGTGAGGGGGTAGTGGGCATCCAAACAGGGCCTCAAGTTCCTACGACTCGCCTTGCAATTGTCATAAATGTTCAACGAGGTCCAACTAGAGTTGAGAATGAATTTCTTAGTCTCTATGCTTCCACATTTTGCATACATATCCATGAGAGCATTAGAGAAAAACAAACTAGAGTCCATTTTCTTTTCCTTTATATAAATGTGTACATCCCTGCCACTTTCCAAAGAGCCATGACAAGCACAAGCATGAAGGACGCTTGTGATAGTTAAAAGATTAGGTTAATACATTTCCTTTCCATTTCACTAAATAATCTTTTGCCCTATCAGATAAACCTTCTTGGATAAAACCTGCCATCATTGAAGTCCACGACACTACACTTCTTTTACCCATCTTCTCAAAAACTCGAGTTGCAGCATCCATATCAACACTCTTTGAATACATGTCCATCAAAGTATTGTTGACCATGACTTCTCCATCAAAACAAAATTTTATTGCAAAAACATGAACTACTCTACTGAACAAAAGAGTTCCAATACTTGCACAAGCCATAAGAACATTCACTATTGTTGCCAAATCTACGTCAACACCCAATCATAGCATCTCTTTAAAAATCTCAATTCCTCTATTTGTAGGACCATTCAATGCATACCCACTTATCATAGAATTCCATGATATAACATCTCAATCACTCAATTCATTGAACAACTTCTGTGCACTCTCAACTCTTCCACACTTGAAGTAGAAAGCACTTAAGAGAATTCACAACTGTGTTATAACAACCAAAACCCAATCTCAACAAGTACCCAGAACAATTTCCAACATGACATTTATTGTAATAAATTAGAATCAACAAATATAAATTACCTGCACATAGAAAATTCCCAATCAAGTAAGGGTTGAAATGCTAATGCAAGAGTATGTATGATAGTATAAGACATGGAAAAATTTATCATTCCAATTCTAGTAGACTAGAAGCAAAACCCCAAATCAAAAACACTAAGCATTACATGAAGAAGCCAGAGATCACTCACCTATAAATCGGTGAGCACGATTTGAAGCAATTGGTGGCACCCAAAGAGAGAAGAGAGGGCAAGATGGGTTGGAGAGGGCGAGATGGGTTAGAGAGAAGAAAGGGCGAGATGGGTCAGTGTGGGTTGGCTTGGGGTAGTGGCAAGTGGAGGAAGAAATATGGGTTGGCATTTAGGTAGGGAAGTTGGGTCGGTGAGGAGTGGTGGAAGAAAGGAGAAAAAAAAATGAAAGGGAGAAGAGTAACAGTGACTTGTGTCTGTAGCGAGCAGAGGAAGAGGTGGTCAGAGCTGGGCAGGTGGATGGGTCTATTGACAGCTGGGCAGGTGAGGTGGAGGAAGAAAGAAATCTGAGGGATCCAACAGAAGAAGTGAGGAGAGAGGACTGAGCTTGTAGTGAGAAGAAATGAGAAAGGAAGAGGAATTTTTTTTTTTTTTTTTTTCCAATTAACCTTAAATCTCTAAGAATTTCGTTAGTTGTCATGTTTCAAAACTATCTAGGAAATTAGCATCTCGAGTGTTTAAAACTCGATATCAATGGTAGAATTCGTGCTATTAACCCTCAAGTTTAGGATTTTTCATACAGTTACGTGGACAAATCTTCCACGTGGAACCACGTTTACTACGTAGAAGTTGAGTTTATAATTATGATACCCGATTATAAACTCGAGTTACAAAAACCCAATTTCTGAACGATCAAAATCACTTAAACACGCTTTCAAACATCTCACTCGTCACTCACTTTCAAACATCTCACTCATCACTCAGACACCCAAATCACTCACTCTTACGCTCAAACACTCTCACCCTCAAACACTCTCCTTCTTCGGACACTGAAACCCCCACTCTACTGGAGACGATCCCCTCATTGGTGGCCACTCATTTAGACACCTAAACACCTTCACTCTACCAGAGATGCTCCTTTCATTGGCGGTTAGAAAACCTTCAATCAAAATCCCGTTAATCTTACCCTTTTGTCAAAATCCCTTTTGTCCCTACCCTTTTGTCAAAATCCCTCCTTGTTTGTCTCCTTTCAACACCCCACCAACGAAAATTTAGATTTTTTCCATAGAGCACCCCAGTTTCAATTTTTAAGGTATGTTTTTTCATTTCTATTTCTATTTATAGTTGGACCTAATTTCTTTGTTCTTCTGATGAATTTTATTTGGTTTGTACCCATTTTTTGTTTCATTAATTATAACCTTGGAAGCTCTACTTAAAAGCTCCATAAGAACATTACATGTTGAATTTTTTATGAACATTAATGTCATCGATGTGCTGGAGCTTCTATTAGAGTACATTAATGTCTTTGATGTGCTATTATTAGGCTGAAGCTAACTAGATGTTTTAGTCTATGGTTTGGCTTTTGAAATAATCATGTTCAACAATCATGATTATTTAATGGTTGTTGCAGTTTTGTAGTTAACAATCATGTTCATTGCAGTTCTATAGCAAACTTGGTAGTAATTCTGGCATTACCCTTTTAAAATATCTTTTGGAAACTAATTGGTTAAAGCATGTTCTGCACAATTATCACCACGATAGCCCTGCTGATGAAATTCCACCAATCATTATGGGAATGAATTTTTCAAATAATCTGACACATGACAACTTATCTACATTTTATTCTTATGACCAAAGAAATAAATTAAACTTTGTCAATTAGCCAGCCGAATGAATTTTAAATTGTTAAATGTGAGAGCCACTTCTATTATGTAATGTTTGTGTTATTGAAATATAATATATAACAATACTAAAGCTATCAGAATGAGTTATGATAATTGATCAAGACTATATGTTCTTTTCTAAGTGGTAGTGAAAGCTGCAAACTGATTGGTTAGATAGCATGCCTCTTCCCTCCATAAAAATATGATATATTTTGAAATTCTTTTAGCCATCTGTTATAGTTCCAAGCATAAATGTTACGATGTGTTTATATGATCTCACACTAGCACTCTTTGCAGTATGGATTCTTGGATTGGTGTGGAACCAGAGATCATGCGCCTTGGTCCATTGATGCCTCAGTGTTGACGCAACAACTAGATCATCGATCAATCGATATTTGGAATGGTGAGATGAAATATCTAGTTCTAACAACCGCTTTAATTTTTATCGATTTTGCAGGACCCGGGGCCACTTGATTTTCGTGGTCACTTTAAGGAGATGGCAAAAATATTGATGCTGGACAATCGGGTGATTGATATTATCAAGTTGGTCGGTTTAGAAGGATTGTATAGGGCCCTGTCCAGAGAGATAGATCATGGTCTAATATTAGCCTTAGTTGAGCGATGGCGGTCGGAGACCTATACGTTCCATGTTCCACATGGTGAGATGTCAATTACCTTACAAGATGTGGAGGTTATTTTGGGACTTCCTATAGATGGTGAGGTCTTGGTTGGGTCGACTGGTGGGGTGGGGATGGAGCACTATGTGTGAGGAGTTGCTTGGTTTTCAAGTTCTGGAGAATGACAATTTTGGTAGGGCAAATAATTCTTATCAGCCGGCTTCTTCAGCACATTGCAAACCCACTGCTTGGTGATGCATCAAAAATTTAGATACACCAGTACACCCGGTGCTATATTTTAGCACTACTAGGGGATACGATTTTCATGGACAAGTCGGGAGATAGGGTACATTTGATGTTCTTGGAGTTTCTGCAGAACTTTCGTGATCCGCCACAGTATGGTTGGGGTAGTGCTTGCCTGACATGGTTGTATAGAGAGTTGTGTTAGGCAAGCCATAAAGAGGCAAGGCAAATTGGTGCGGCATTGCAATTGGTCTAGTATTGGGCATGGGTGAGGTCCCCATTCTTGTGCCCAAAGATAGAGCCCTCACCTGGATTTGATTATTGCCCAGCACCAAAAGCTCCATTTGCATTTAAGTAAGTATTTTCATGATATTCACTATGTTATACAACATACTCTTCTTAGTAACTAAGTGGTATTGTCTTATCTTATTCTCTCATAACTGTAGGTGGGTGTAGGTGTGGGTGCCAAGCCCAAAGAGTAGGCAGTCTAGCGTGGCGTTGGTCCGCTATTGTGAGCAATTAGTTACAATGCAGCCGAACCAGGTAATAATATACAAAAAAATTATTACAGACTAATAATATATATTTTTTAATATCAATAAATCATGTAGTGTCTAAACTTCCAAAGTTTTAATTTTTGTGTTTGTTTAACCAAAATGAAGGAAAAACAAAAAAGAAAAAGACTTAGAAGATGTGTCCTTTTCTGGTCAGTCGATACTTGTTATGGAAATGACTTGTGGAACCATTAAAAAATGAACTAAAGAATCACATGAGGCTAAATGTCATTTTAGATCCACACCCACCTTTCTTCCCCTTCTCTCTCCAATTTGGAGATATAAATTTTTTTGGTCCCAAGTACAACACCTGGTCACCCACTATTCTCTTCCTTTTTGCCCTTGTGAACCAAACAAAGGAAAACTATCATTTTTCCACTCTTTTCTTTCCTCAGTTTTATATCCACTAACTTTTCACTCCAACCAAATAGACCCTAAATTCTCAAGAATTGCATAAATTACTGACTTGTCCTTGAATATAAATTATCCATAACTAATAATATAAAAACTCAAATAAAAATTTGTTTTAACCTAAAAGACTCATGTATAGACCTTTAAAACCACACGATTGTTACTTTGATTGGACTTTATACATGAACTCCATAAAATAAATCTTAAATAGGTGAATTTGCAAAGTAGTAACAAATCAATCTTTCTATAGCTGCATCTTTACTATCCATGCATTATCAGTTTATCACTGAGCAACTACTAGTTCTCATTGTGAAATATGTACCCTATGGCAAGAATTATTTCCTAATCTTGCTGAAAACAGATTTATAGTCTTCTAGTATTGTTTTTTCCTTTATTAGGCATATGCATCCCACTTCTATACTCTTGAATTCTTTGTGAGCTTTGAAACCATTTCCCACCTACTCTGTGGCATATAGATGGCATATAATGAGTTTATTAATGAGCCATTTCTTCATGCTAATATACTAAAATCTAGCCATTACTCATGAAAATGATTTTATTAATGAGCCATTTCATCTCTGTCCTATGGAATTGCTGTCAACCGGCAATTTGACGTGTAATTGTTTTTGAAGTAAAACTAATGGGGAGAAGAAAGAAAAGGAAAAAAAAGGAGAAAATATCTTGAATTTTTGCCCAACTCTACCAAAACATTCAACCCAAAGTAGGCGAGATCTAGAAAGTGAGTTAATCTTTAAACAAAGATGAAACAAATAGTGAAATTTTCCCCTTATCCTCATCCCATCTGGAAGAGTGCTTATTTAAAATCATATAGTGTAATCAAATCTCGAGCTCCATCCTTTAGAGAGTAGATTAGGGAAGCCAAGCTCCTCTGGTCTTGCTAAATATATTTTCAGTGTTTGCTTTCCTTATTTTCTATAGACTCTAGGCCTTTTTTTTGTTGCAGATTCACGAAAAACCATGCGGCTTTATTTAATCGACAATTTATGATTAATAATTCATGAATTGCATAGGAAAATTATGTAGCTTTATTTATTCAACAATTTACAATTAACAATTCATGAATTGCCTATTTATATCTTGTACTAATTTTTGTTTCACATTTTAAGATGTTATCATAAGTGTTTTTTGTCTACTGTAGGTTATGTGGCAGCCATATCAGGTAGACTTACACCACCTTCCTACCATTTGCTTTGCAGGGAGGGATATGTGGAGGGTAATCGTGCCACTTGTGTGTTTTTGCATAATAGAGACATACCACCCGAACCGTGTCCTTCGACAGTTTGAGTTGGCACAGTGGAGGCCGCTTGTGTTGACACCAATGCAAGATTGAATGCAATAGACTTGCATGGAAAGGTGGACAAAAATTGGAGGGAGGTACACGCAGGGTATATCCAAGAATGGGATACTCGACAACGAGTCCGTCATGCACCTTCTCAGATTGGTGATATGCCTCGTGATCATGCATATTGCCATTGGTACCATCTGATCACTCGAATGTATGTCGACCACAACAGTGCTAAATTAGATATAATGGTAATGTGTTCTAATTAGATTATTATTTATTTATTTATTTATTTTTTTCATGTTGTAAAGAGTGTAGTAGATCACTAGAAGTATGAATGTAGAATCAATTGATTTCTTTCTTTGGATTTGGAATATTAGAAGTATTATCAATTAATAAGTACTACTATATACATTCTGTAATTGATATATAAAAATTTCAAATTTGATTCTAATGGTACTTTTTCCGTTCAGATTGAAAGCCACTTAGCACTGTTGAAGCTGCTTCCTGTAGGCAGCCTAGGACACATGCACATTGTGGATGTCCTAAAGGCTATGGATGAGCTTCGCCATGTTGCTGTAGCAAATGGCCAGGCAAAAAATGGGCATGAGATTGAATCAATAGCTACTGCAAGCCCAAGCACAAGTGCAACACCCATAATTAGGAGTTGTGGTTGGCATTGCAAGCCCAGGCACAAGCGCATCAACCATAATTAGGGGTTGTGGTCGATGTGCTGCAAACCCTGGGGTTGTAACTAGTCCCGAGATCCCTTTATCCATCCTGCACGCATCTCCTTAACCTGAGGTCCCTCCACCCACCCTACCTTCGCAGCCCAGTTTTGACCTTGGTATTGAATTCAATTTGACCCCTCCTATGCACCCCACGACACCCTCATACCCACCCACCAGCTCCAATGCACCCACCTTGCCCATAGACCCATCCTGTATTGAACCTATGACAATGATCCCCACTCCTACCCTCTATACAGAACTACATGACCCACTTACTACGGACGTCACTCACACAACCACTCCTACCTCATCCTTAGCCGACCCTCTAGGACCTCTAGCTAGGATTGACATTCAACAGCCAGATATTGATGTACTGGATGAGCATACCCCTTATCAGCCCTCACCCTCACAAGGTAGGCCACAATGCGCTAGAAGAGCACCCACTTGTGGGACAGGTAGACACAAAATAGGACATAAAGACAGCTCTATGGTATGTGTTAGGACATATGTGATTCAATGTTAGGAACATATGTCACTATTTTATGTAATTGGCTAATCCTTTGACAAAACACACTTTACTTGTATTTGGGTAGATCTAGGATGTGTTTAATGTTTCAAGAAACAAGGTTTTAAGTTCAATTATTAAAGCCATGCAAGTTTGTCCAAGAATCAAGTGTGAAAAATGTTGTTCATTAAGGCTCGACAGCTAGCATCCATCGAGGTTTAGAGAGCTGTCTGAATCCCGTGACTCGACAGTTGCTCGACAGATAGGTATCTGCCGAGGTTTATAAAACTTAGTTTTTCAGGACTGTTTTTCATCCAATCCGTAAGTATGGGTTTGGGCTTTCTTTTCTTATAACCCTAAACATATATAAGGATTATTTTAAGGGCCATAAAAGGTTACGCACAATTACACAAGAGCAAATTGCACAAGTGTGAAGAAAAGTATAACCGGAAACCTAGTTTGCCCTAGTTCTTCATTCTCTTCAAGAAGCTGTTGTGTTTTGTACACCATAGGATTTTGTGACCAAGCAACTTCATGATCTTCATCGAGTGATGAATAGAGGAACTTTGCAGCCAACAACCGTCTCTAGTTGGTGATTGAAGTCGCGTACTAGGATTCGTGCAATTGGTTAGTCACGTACTAGGAGCCATGCATTGAAAGGAGAGATTGTCACTACAGAATAAGTCCAATTGGGTATTGGGGTAAGGGTTCAACTGTAGGTTGGTATAAGGTACTGGGATTCCTTTACTTGTAACCGCTTGTTTTGATAATAGTGGATTCTCAGGAGTGGTGACTTTAAAATCACCCGGTGGGGTTTTTGTCGTGTAGGTTTTCCCCATTCATAAACAAATCACTGTGTCAATTTAATTTCCACTGCATACTTAGTTTAATTGGTGATTTGTTTATGCTACCATGTACATTACATGTTAATTTGCCTATTTAATAAATTTGGCTAATTTATCAATTAATTTATCACAAGGGGTCAATACGTTTTTGGCCTATCAAGTGGTATCAGAGCAGGCACACTCTGATTAGGGTTAATCTTTGCTATATGATCCATTGACCCCTGTTTGTCATGGATAGAGGACCGTCTCTCTTTATACCTCCTTTATTTGATGGCACTAATTATGCATACTGGAAAGTATGCATGAGAGCTTTCTTGCAGTCTTTAGATGAGAAGATGTGGTAAGCTATTGAGATAGGCTAGACCAAGCTAAAGGAAACGCCGACCGATTGAGATAATGCTAAGATCAAGGCGGCAAACTTTAACAATAGGGCATTGAATGCTTTATTAAGTGCGGTCACAAATGAGGAGTTCAAGAAGATATCCTCCATTGAAATTGCTAAGGAAGCATTGACCATCCTCCAAACAACCTATGAAGGAACTAAGGCTGTTAAGGATTCGAAACTTTAGAGGCTAACTACAAGCTTTGAAGAAATCAAGATGGAGGAGGATGAGTCATTTGATGAGTTCTATGCCAAGCTCAAGGACATGGTAAACTCAGTTTTTAATCTTGGGGAAACCATTCTTAAACCCAAGATTGTGAGAAAGGTGCTCAAATCTTTATCCGAGAGATTTCATGCCAAGATCACCGTAATTGAGGAATCGAAGGATATTGTCAAAATTCCTTTGACAGAGTTGGTTGGAAATCTACAGACCTATGAGTTGGGATTGTCTAGAATCGGCAAATCGAGGAAGAGTAAGAGCATGACACTGAAGGCCAAGAGCAGTGGCATAGATGAGTCTTCAGACGATGAAGATTATAAGATGAAGTCCTACATCACTAGGAAATTCAAGAAGTTCATGAAGAATGCAAATGTGAAGGGCTTCGACAGGGACCGTAGGTAATCTAGTTCCTCTCAGTTCAAAAGCCAAGACAAAGGGAAGAAAGATGCTAGGGATGGCGGTCAGTACACTGTTCCCTCAGGACCAAAATGCTTTGGGTGTCAAGGTTTCAGTCACATGAAACAAGAGTGCCCCACATATCTCAAGACCATTGGGAAAAGCAAGGCACTTGCTGCTACATTGAGTGACACCGAGCCTGAGGATGATTCTAACAATAAGGATGACAGAATCTTGAATGCGTTCACTGTCATTGTCAATCCTACTGAGGGGATTGTTGAAGAAGATGTATAGGTTGGCCACCAAGAAGCTTAGTGATGTGGAGCTTGAGCGAGAAGAAATCTCTACAAAGTTTGATGAAGCAAATCAGACTATAGGAGCACTGAGATTTGAGAATAACTTTTTGGCTGAGAAGACCAAGAAGCTTGAGGCAGAATTGCTCCAAGTCAGAGCTCAGCTTGAAAGAACTTCAAGCGCTAAGCTCGATGAGATGCTAAGTCTTCAGAAATCTACTTCCGATTAAACTGGTTTGGGGTCTGATTTCTCTTCTTCTAGTATTGCTTTTATTAGTACTATTGTTTTTGTTCCTTCTGCTAATAATGTTGAAACTAAGAATAATGATGTTAAAAATGAATTAGCTAGTGAGAACATAGACAAGGGTAAATCTATCTTAGGAGTACCCTCTAAACTTGATAAGAAAGAAAGTAAGAACCCTAGGCTTAAGAAGGGAAACTCTCAAAAGCCAAAAAAGAAAAATCAACATTTCTATCATCACTGTGGAGCAGCTGGACATACTCGACCTAATTACTACAAGTGGTTAGCCACTCAAAAGAGTAATAGCATGATCGCGTTGGGAGATCAGAATCAGCTTCCATCCACTTTTGCCCTCCTTGGAGACCTTCTCAAAGCCCTCATGCTCCTTTTGAACTTGAACGGTTTCAATTCTTCCCCCTCATCACCGGTTCAAGGGTTCACTCAAAGGAAAGATTCTTCCAAGGTGTGGAAGGAAAATGGCTCCAAGTGATTCTGTCACTTTTTCTCTCTCCTCTTCTTATTTTTGTTAGTATTACTTGTGTGTTTTGCTTTATTATTTTGAGTTAGTCTGGTTTTATGCCTTGCTTTGTTTTTGTTTAATTTGTTTTTGTTTGTTTTCGTTTCAGTTTTGGTTTATTTTGTTTTTCATATAAAAAAAATTGAAAAATCAGAAAAATACAAAAACAATGTATGTATGTGGACATTGGTACTTGTGTACCTTGGATGGCCATTGAAACAAAGTTTTCTAAACTTTGTATCTTTTGTAACTTAGATGAGCATCTCTATGCATAACTAAGCAGGTGAGCTTTGTGGTTTGTGTTTATGATGAGTAAGATTAAGTAATCTCTTGTACTTAACACTCATATCACTCTTTTTGACGGGTAGGACTAGAAAATTCTAAGAGAAAGGCATAAATAACCATCTCATCACTGTTACCCGCCAATCATGTCAATGACATCTGAAAGCATAGCAAAAGTGCAATGTCAAAAGCTTAACATCACTAGGAATTTCTTTTTTTTTTCTTATATGCCCATGCATAATTTGCTTAAAATGAAAAATATGCAAATAAAATAAAAAGAAAAAAGAATAAAAATGCTTTATATATGATTGCAAGCTTGTATTCTAGGAGATGTGAGAGTTATAGGATGTATCTCGAAGGGATAGTCCCCATTAAATAGTTATGATTTTGTGTGAGTTAAAGTGATTTTCTTATATCTCAAATCATCATAACATATAGACAATTATGCAATCTTGCGATGTTTTTCACACACAACATGCAATATTCTTTGCTACTCTTGATACATGTGCAGGTACAATATGATTTGGTCATTACAAGGTTTACATGTGTTAATGTATGCTCACTAAACTGTTTTAACTTGTTTTTGAAATATAAAATTGGTTAAACTTGTTTAGTGTGTGTGTGTGTGTGTGTGTGTTTTGGGATCTATATGCTTATCATGTTTCTTGTTGAGAGATGATTTAGAGAGCTTAAAATATTGTTTGGATCGTTGGTTGAGTTACAAGATTGATTGCATTCATGTCTGTGTTTTTCCCTTCTTAAAAAACTGTTTTAAGCAATCTCGACAACTCTCGATACCTAGCTTATCTATCGAGCTCTTCAGTTACTTTTTATCGCAATCTCGACACCTCTCGATAGCTAGGTAGATCGATCGAGAAACTTTCTATCCCCTCGATAGCTCCTCAACAGATCCTCGATCCGTCGAGCTTCGTTTTTTCCTTAGACACCTGCTCGATAGCTGCATTTGTCGACCCTTTTAAAGCTCGATACCTCTCGACACCTATCTATCTGTCAAGAATTACCGAGCTTCTATAAATAGGGTTAGCGCGATCCAGACTTCACTTTGCTCAATCTCTCTCGATCTCTCTAGACTTTTCACCTCCCAAAACCTCTCTCTCTCTTTCATTCCAAACCTCTTCCTCAAGGATTCTTTGGCCTTAATCAAGTTTCCTTCACTTGGTAAGTGTCTTAATCCTTCATTTTCATGCATTTTCATATCTTTTGACCTAAAAATTAGGGCTTTTGGAAAATGTTTGGGATTTTTCAAATTGATGAGGTTTTTGCAAACTTTTTGAAATGGGTTTTGAAGATTTGATCTTAAAAACTTCATGCATTGCATCTTATGTGCATTATAACTATATTTTCATGCATTTAGATGTATGTTATATATGTTAAACTGATTGTGTGCTAGTAGGATTGGATTGGGCTGAGCCCATGATGCAATTACTATTGCATATCACATGCTCATGCATTTTCATGCATACGTCCTTTACATTCTATATATTCTTATATATTTGAACTATTTTGTGACTTTTTTGATTGTCTCTTTCTCCCCCCCTCACTCTCTAGTTTACGTTAATGCGTTATGGCACCTAAAGGTAAGTTTGTTCCGTCCCAGAACCCTTTTTGTTCTGGGGCATCCACTTCTTCTGATCCTACTACCTCACACGTTCAGTTCCATGATGAGAAGGCCAAAACGGACTTCTTTGAGAACTTCTCTAGATGAGGTGTTCATTCGGAACACCAAGTCATTTTGTCGGACTTCTCCGACACTGACCTACCCACTGTCATTCACAGTAGGGGTTGGGAGTCACTGTCCATTCGTGCTGATCCAGGAGTTCTACTCCAACATGCATGCATTTGATTATTCAGTACCTCTTTTTGTTACCCGCGTTCAAGGTATGCGCATAGTGGTCACACTGGATATTGTATCCGATGTGCTCCGTGTCCCGAGGGTAGAGCATCCTGATTACCCTGGTTGTGATCGTCTTAAAACTGTGTCTAAAGACGAGTTTATTTCTTCTTTTTGTAAGCGCCCTTCTGATTGGGGTGAGCATCAGTTCACTCCTTGTATGGCCTTTGCTAAAGGCCTTAGGTTTCTTAATATGGTCATGACTTTTGTTTTGTATCCTCTTTCTCATTATAACTCTATTACCAAGCCCCGTGCTCGATTTTTGCTTTCTCTTTTAAAGCATTTCACTATAGATTTTCCCTCTCATTTCATTCTTTCTATCATAAATGTATACAGAGATATGGCAACCCGTGATAAACTTATCTTTCCTTCAGCTATCATGAGGATTTTATGCCATTTTTCTGTTCCCTTTCTCTTATCCGACCACTTCCATGTTATGTGTGCCATTGACACCGCTATCGTTAAACAGAGCGAGGTGTAGTTTCGTTTAAGGCGGTCTGGGTTAGCAGCTCCTCCCACTCCTTCAGCTCCATCCACCTCTGCTCCCTCTACTTCTGCGGGAGATGTGACTCTGGATGAGATCATGGCGTGACTTCAGCGCATGGATGCTGGCCTTGATACACTCACTACTGAGATGTATTAGGTGAACACCTGTGTCGGCCATATTGCTAGATGGCAGGCTCACCTTGGTGGCTTTGTGGAGTCTCCCCCTCTTCCTCTCGAGGCATCCGAGGACAATGATGACTTCGATGATGACGATGATGATAAGGATGGAGATGCTAGCTCTTCCAGCACTGACGAGATGTCTACTTGATACTTTTACCCTTTGTCACTCGTGACAAAAAGGGGAGTAGTTTTGGATATGAGAGTAGTCATACTTAGGGGGAGGGTTAGTATAGGAGATTTTTGTTGGGGGGAGTGTGTACATTGAGGGATGTAGTGAGGATTTGATGTATTTTTTTCCTCTCTATTTCTGATACATTATATCTTGTATATTGGTCTTGTGACCATTTTGACATACATTGTACTTATATTATTTATATATTGATGTATGTTTTTCACCTAACCTTACATGTGTTGTTTCTTTTCTCTCTTTATGCACATGCTTCTTATATCTTGTATGCAATCTATTATTTCTATTTCACACTAAGATGCCTTGATGAGTTTTGTTTAAAGTGTTTCAGAAATACAGGCTGTCAAAGTCTACTTGCCATAAACTCTCTTCTTACAAAGTTTTTCAAGAGTTTATGTTAGGATAGATTTTATTGTATTCAACAAGTGAGTATGAGTTGAGTGATTTATGACTTCTCTCATATGTTCATTTGTTTGTTGTGGTTTTGTCACGGATTGCTAAAAGGGGAGATTGTTAGTACATATGTGATTTAATGTTAAGAACATATGTCACTATTTTATGTAATTGGCTAATCCTTTGACAAAACACATTTTACTTGTATTTTGGTAGATCTAGGATGTGTTTAATACTTCAAGAAACAAGGTTTCAAGTTCAAGTGTTAAAGTCATGCAAGTCTGTCCAAGAATCAAGTGTGAAAAGTGTTGTTCATTAAAACTCGATAGCTAGCATCTATCGAGGCATAGAGAGCTGTCTGAATCCCATAGCTCTACAGTTGCTCGACAGATAGGGGTTTATGAAACTCAGTTTTTCAAGACTGTTTTTCATCCAATCCGTGAGTATGTGTTTTGGCTTTTTTTTCTCACAACCCTAAACATTATAAGGATTATTTTAAGGACCGTAAAAGGTTACGCACAATTGCACAAGAGCAAATTGTACAAGTGTGAAGAAGAGTGTAATTGGAAACCTAGTTTGCCCTAGTTTTTCATTCTCTTCAAGAAGCTGCTGTGTTTTGTATACCATAGAGTTTTGTGATCAAGCAACTTCATGATCTTCATTGAGTGATGAATAGAGGAACTTTGCAGCCAACAACCTTCTCTAATTAGTGATTGAAGTCGCGTACTGGGATCCGCGCAATTGGTTAGTCATGTACTAGGAGTCATGCATTGAAAGGAGAGATTGTCACTACAGAACAAGTCCAATTAGGTATTGGAGTAAGGGTTCAATTGTAGGTTGGTATAAGGTACTGGGATTCATTTACTTGTAACTGCTTGTTTTGATAATAGTGGATTCTCAGGAGTGGTGACCTTAAAATCACCCAATGGGGTTTTTACTATGTAGGTTTTCCCTATTTGTAAACAAATCATCGTTTCAATTTAATTTCCATTGCATACTTAGTTTAATTGGTGATTTGTTTGTGCTACCACGTACATTGCATGTTAATTTGATTAATTAATAAACTTAACTAATTAATCAATTAATTTATCACAAGAGGTCAATACGTTTCTGGCCTATCAGTATGATTACATTAATTATAATGTAATGATATATTTTGCAGTTGATATTATTCTTACCATTACATGTTGATTGTATGCATCTAATGTTTTTGCAGCATGATGATGAGCATGAGGATGATGCCCCACAACCTCCTCTGCCGCCCAAACATTACATGAGGCTTGAAAAACGCAAAATTGGTTAGTCTACAATCTAAGGTGAGGACTCATATGGGAATTATGCCCTTGGTATGATGATCCATGATACTGGAACATGTATGGGAGTCAAATGAATTACACAAGTATAACTTATTGCTATTTTGCAAATTTTTGTCTAAAAATTGAATAATTTGATATTATTTAGTAAGCAATGACATTCTTTATTTATTTTTTCTATTTTAATGAAACCTGAAATGTCAGCTGTAGTCTCTCAAAAAGGTTGCTGTAAATAAAGGTCCTTGGTTTTTTTTGAGAGACCTTCAACATACTTACAGCAACCTTTTTGAGACGGAATGTCCTTAATTTTTAGTTGTGCTCATATTTGGAATGCTGAACATCCTTGATTTTAATTGTTTTCAAATTTTCTTCAGCATGCTAATATAATTATCATTTTCTGTTTTGGATACTGTTATCTTGATAAAATCATATTATCCCCTTATCTTGCAGGTTTGTGTCAATTTTAATTTCCTCTGTTAGGTTGTTAATCATAATCCCACAGTAAATCATCAGTACCTGGGCATTGCCATTGCAGCCATCATCACTGTGATTGTTACACTTATCAGTATCGTCTTATATGACTTGTTGAATTTAAGCTGCCTATGCAATCTATTTGTGATTTTGTCTTGTGTGCCTGAAATGGACTGCAAATTTGCTGTTATGAGTTCTTCACCGATTACTTGGATGAGTCAAGTTAACAGGTACTGCAAGCACATACTGATGAAGTTTGGTTTTTGGAATTTTCACATAATTGGAAATATCTCCGTTCATCATCAAAAGATCAATCAGCAATTATATGGGAGGTAACTTTATGATTTTCTTAATGAATATTGGCTTTTAACCATTGACACAGAATAAATGAAACTTTTTTTTGATAATTAAATAACAGAACCGTTTAATCTCTCAGGCTCTCTCTCCCTCTCTAATTTGTTGTTAGTTGCATCAAGTATCAGCATTCAGGCCTATCTCTTTGAATTGGTTAGGGACGATCTTACTAGATTGGTTCAAGATGAAGTCCTTCGCTATATGCTTTTAGCAAATGATATAGTTTTAGTGGATGAAACTATACCTAGAATTAATGTCAAGTTAGAAATTGGAGAGGTCTTTCAGCTAGGTAGGACTAAAACAAAGTACATTGAATATAAGTTTAATAAAAGTAGAAACAAAGAAGAAGTGATTGTAAGACTTGATGATCAAGAGATACCAAAGAGTGTGTGCTTTTGATATATTGGATCAATCGTTCTTAAAGATGGAGAGATTATGATAAATTATAGGTTAAGAGCATGGTAGATGAATGAAGAAGCGCATTAGGAGTATTGTATGATTGTAAAATATACCTATTAATTTTAAAAGAAAATTTTAGAAGACTGACGACTAATTCTGCTTTATGGTACTGAATTTTGGGTTATTAAGAAGCTAATTTGCTTTAAAAATATGTGTAATTGAAATAAAAACGTTAAAATGGATAAGTGGAAATACAAGATAGGATTTGAAATAAATAAATTAATATGATTTTTTATGGGCATTTGTGGTAAACATTGTAGTGATATTGGAATGCTATATTGAGAGCTGGAATTTTTTGCCCATGATACAGAGGAACTATTCTGGATTCAAGAGTTAGTCAGGCAAGTTTCTTGATGCAAGCCTTTGTCTTAATCAAGCGTTCATTCGTCAACATGTCAAGGGACTTTGGATATTACTGGCTTAGGCTTACAATTTACATTGTAGTCACTATCTGCATTGGGACCATCTATTTGAATGTCGGGACAAGCTACACTTCAATTCTGGTACTTTTATTTGTTCTTTTCTTTCCCTTTCACTATTTAATCTGAGTGACAGCCGCAATTCCTTATATCTAAAAGCAGTGAATGGAGAAGTTGAGACAAGGATACATGAAGACAAAGCTTGAGCTTTTTATAGAAAACTTGCTCCTCCTTGTATGCTTCGTAGGCACCAATATATATGTTTGTCTTTCTAAGAATGAAGTTGAAGAATTCTAGGTAGATAGAATTTTGGAGCATCGTTTATCAAGGAGAACACCTTAATTTTATTGCCTAGTTCCTCGTCTACCATTATGGCATCTAAAAGTGAACGATTCCTTTTTTTTTTTAACACTATTTCTTGATTATTAGTTGATCATCACTATTCTGAAGTGTCAATGTCAGAACTGTGCATCTTAGGAACAAAAATTATATTAATCACAATGGTACCTTTCAAGTAGCCCTTGTAAGGTTGAATTTATTCAACTATCTAATTGGCTTTATTCCGTGCCAAATTTGCTTGTAATTCAGCATTTAGTAACCTTGTATTTAGGTGGGTTTGATGTAAGGGTAGTGAGTAAGATAGAGTGAAGATTGCTCAAGAGTGTACAAGAAAACAGAGACGCGCGGCTGGGACTCGCGGGTGACTCGCGACTGCAAGCCGCCAGAAGCAGCACACGTGCCAAGCATGCTGGAAGATGAACAGTCATGCTAGCTGGAGCACTACAGGACAAAACAGGACAACTGGCCATACGGTTATCTCGTGACTGGATCTCGCGACTTGGTCAAGCCGTGAGGTCAAGCCGCGAGCCACCCCTGTTTTGTGAAACCTGACATTTCACATTCCTCTCCCACTCCAGTATAAATACCCCTTTTACCCACGATTGAAAGAGAGCTTCCAGAGAGAATTTTGAGAGAGAAACCCTAAAGAAAAACAAGATTGATTCACCCACAATCTATACCTTAGAGTCTCTTCATATTTCTCAACTCTCTTCCTCTCCATTGTCAAATCCTTGAGAGGCATTATACCAAACCTGGTTCTCACCATCATCATCACTGTGAGACAGTTATTTGGATTTCTGGGAAGCAGTTAGGAAGGACCCAATCTTCATTGGTTGATGCTATGGTCTAGTAGCGGAATCCGGGAAGCTAGAAAAGAAAAAGGTTCGGCGCAACCTCGTTGGAGCAAGAAGCTTGGAGGGCTTAGGTGCACTGGGTAGATTAGGCTTGGAGGGTCTATTGCTGTCCTTGTATCCCAACTATATTTTCTAGTGGATTGCTTACCGCTTGGAGGGCGGCGGAGAGGTTTTACGCCGAGAGCTTCGGTTTCCTCTTCGATAACACATCGCGTGTTGTCTTTGTGTTTGCATCTTCCTTCCTCTTTATCTTTGCCTTTCCATTATCTGCTGTGGATTTTAATTTGTTATGGCTTAGATAGTATTTAATCAATTTCATATTATAGCATATGTTAAGTTTCCGCAAACTAGTTGTTTGACATATTGCTTGAATTGATTAAGTTGTAATTTGGGGGTCTAAACGTTCAAAAGTGTTTTTACACATTTTTGAACTTTCAGCCCTAGTTGCAATTAAGTATTTTATATGTTTGATTTAGAACAAGATGTTAATTAAGTATTCTTATTCTGACTTACTATTTCTTCGTCTTGATTTAATTGCTTTTATTGTGATGCTGCAGTTGTTGGCTCTAAAAAATAGAGACACAAATGAAGTTGGGGTTAAATGCATCAAGAAAGAAGCTGAGGGTTCTTGGAGCAGTCCCAGTTAAGCAGTCACCACCTATTCCCTTCATTCCTTAGGTCTACAAGCATGACCCAACTCCTCTAAGGACCAGACCTCCAATCCTTAAAAATTGACCACATGGCTCAAGATGAAAGCTTCTGCAACATGTTTACTGTCATCTCTTGAAGACCAACATAACTTTTGGCCATGGCCCTAGAAAGGTAATAGCACTATTTCCATTGAAGTAAAATTCAATTCTCAAACAAAGTAATCCAAAATTTTCTTGTTCATCCATGAGTTGGGTGTTTGAATTCATATTTTGGCACAGTAGATTGGTGTATAGATTTAAACATATCTAGCTAGCTGCTCAGTTGGGCTACAAATTAGTATGGGAAATTGATTAAACTGTGGAAATTACATACTTTCTTGCCCGTCAGTCAGTGAAATGTGATATATATGCTAGGCTGAATCATACTCTCTTTTGTTTAATTATTAATTCTTAGTGGTACATGTGCTACTGAGTGGGTTTCCAGCTCTGGCATGTAACATGGGCTATGAAATAAAATTGGATTCTTTCTTTGCAATTTCTAATTTTTTAAAGCACTTGACTTCTTATAATGTTTATCTTTGATTACTTGCTTTTGTTTGTGTTGGAACTAAAGATGTTTTTTCTAAGACTGATCCCGGGGTGCCAAATTATGCTGGATTTGGGGCTGTAATGCTCACAACTTGCATCAGTTATCCATTGATGACAAATTATTCTAAAATATCTTCTTTTGGTTTTTCCCAAAAAAAAAAAAACCTTCAGTTGAACTCAAGTTTTATATACTCGAGTTCTACAAATCGAGTTTTAGTGACTCGAGATACATATAGTACTCGAGTTCTGTTAAATCGGGTTTTCAGAGAGAGTTATGCATGCCCTATTTAAAAAAAAAAAAAAAAAAAAAAAAAAAAACACTCAGTGGAACTTGAGTAAATAAAACTTGAGTATCACTGATAATCAAGTTTCACAGACTCAATTTGCACTATTAATTCTTTTTTTTTCTGACATGCAGGCAACACTAGGGACAAAACAGAAACACACTTACAGTTGGTAAACCAGAAACAGAGATGAGAGGCAGAGAAGCACAAACTATAGAAACTAAGAATGTAAATGCACTTAAATCACATCAAAAGGAATTCTCAATAGGCATTAAACTATAGAAACTGTTTTTAGCCTAGATAAACATAGTTGCATTACAATGTAAATGCACTTAAATTACATCAAAAGGCATTCTCAACATATCAACATTCTAAACATGTCTAACCAGGTTTAATTTGCAATTTTAATCATACTACTCAATTCACAAACCTGAAACAGGTACATTGGATAGAGAATAGTTAGATTACAAGTACATTTAGCGAAAACGAAAAAGTTAATTGTGCCGATACAACTTAGTCAATTTTGATAAGATCAGTGGTCAGTAGTACTATAACGTACAACAAAAAGCGTTGTCCATGGAACCATGCCTATAAAACATAGAATAATCACGTTAGGAAACAAGATAGTAAACATTAGGTAAACATAGAATCAACTACAATTATTTAATCAATCCAGAACTTTTTGCCATATATCACCTACCTAGTTTGGAACATGACCGTTTGTGGAAGTGCCATAGGACTCTGGACATTTTCTGCAGTTATGCCCAGAAGCATGACATAGTCCACATGTCTGCTTGGGTAGACTTTCTATCAAATCTACGTCCTCCCTCCAACTTCCCGGTTCTCAATCCTTATTCTTGATTCCATCCATCTCATTTCTTATTCTTGACTTCACTGGTCGAACTTTGGCCCACAACAGTTCTGGATTAGGCAACCACTTCGGCCCCATAGCATCCCTCCACAATTACTCTGATGTAGGAACCATAAATGCATGTGAATAAGTGTTAATGGCATACTCCAAACTATAACATAGTTGAATATGTGTGGTCGAATCAATGCCTAGCACATCACATACTCTAATTGCATGTGAACACGGGGTCTTAATGTTTTGCCATTTCCCACAACTACATGTTCTTTCCAGTAACCGAACTTCATAACTGTGGTTTCCCCCTCAAGTGCTATAGATGTTGTGTGAAGTAACTGTTTGATATATTGCACGTTCATTGTTAAATGACCTGACATAGTGTTTCTTAGATTTACGCCTATTTTCCAAATTTGTGGACATAGCATATGTACTCCATCTCTTATCCTCCGAAAAATCATGAGTAATTTCTTTGTGTCAATCATGGAAATATGCAACAAGTTTGGACCAAGTGAACTCAACCATTACGGCAATAGGAAGACCCTGTGCACCTTTTAGTACACCATTGAAGCACTCTGATATACTAGTTGTCATTGCCCTGTAACGTCTCCCACCATTATGTGACTGGGTCCACATATCCACAGACTCGCTCATTAGGTATGTGTATGGCGTATAGGGTTTTGCCCTGCCATTTTTCCACTTCACCTTCACGTTGTTACTAATGGCCTCAATTTCCACCTGTTTAATGGACTCCATTATGTTATCAAATTTAACTGCCTGAGTAGCATATCTCGCTTTTAACGCCAATGACTTTAGAATTGAGTCCTAAAAATGTGTGTTGAAGTTGCTAGCGACATGTCGAAAGAAAAAATGTTAAAAACATATAAAACATATAATCTAACGGTGGAATCTTCAAAATATGAATTCTGTAATAAATTATTAGGTGATGTAACATTGCTTAGAGTTATACTAGGTGTAACTTTAACTCAACCCTCTCTCTCTCTCTCTCTCTCTCTCTCTCTCTCTCTCTCTATATATATATATATATATATATATATATCATATACTATAAATAATAGTAGAAGTCTTTTCCTATAATTAAGGAGGTGTTGCCATGTAGGAAAAATGACCACTCAAAATTCTGCCATTTATGAGTTAAAAAGCGATAAATTATGTTGTTTGGCAATGCTACAACACCGTTTAAAATCCTTTCATTATAAATAACAAAAAAAAAAAAAAGGTTAAAATTAAATATACATAGAAATAGAAATAGAGAGAGGTGATGAGGAGGACACAGAGAAAGAAGTAGATGATAGGCCAAAAATGTAATGACCCATTGTGATGAATTAATTGATTAATTAGCCAAGTTTATTAATTAATCAAATTAATATGCAAAGTGCGTGGTAGCACAAACAAATCACGAATAACTAAAGTATGCAGCGGAAAATAAATTGACATGGTGATTTGTTTACGAATGGGAAAAACCTACACGACAAAAACCCTACCGGGTGATTTTAAAGTCACCACTCTCAAGAATTCACTATTATCACAACAAGCGGTTACAAGTAAAGGAATCCGAGTACCTTATACCAACCTATAGTTGAACCCTTACCCCAATACCCAATTGTACTTGTTTTGTAGTGACAATCTCTTCTTTTAATGCACAGTGATGTACATGAAATATATACAATAAAGTACTCACATATCTACATATTTGGCCTTACTTTTTTGTTATTTTGTGACTGATTGTATAATATCTTTGTGTTGTAGGTAACAAGGGCTTTACATACAAAGTGGGGCTAGGCCAATTGAATCAAGCCAACTTACATTCAGCCAGGCATGAATTCAAGAAAAGACTAACCCAATTAAATTTAAGTCCAATTGGAGCAAGGAATCAAAGGAAATTTGCACCAAATCCAAGTCCAATTCGGATTAGGATTCCAGACTGCACATCAGTTAATATTTTTAGCATAAATTTCGGCTCAGATGTCCAATCGAGATGATTCAAGTTGGGCTGGAACGATAACTTAAAGGGATACAACTTTGTAGTTTGCCAAAAGTCCAAATTCTGACGTTAAATGGACCAAAATAGTCGGTTAAGTGAAGCCTAAAAATCTGGGATTTTCTCCAAACGAGAATTCAACTTGTAATAGGATTCCTTGACCTATTTAAGAGCTCTTTAGGGCAAAATTCAGGGAGGCGGAGGCTAGGGCTAGGGCTGAGGGCTAAATGTATAGAGAGTGCGGCTACTTCTTTGGTTTTCTTCCATGACAGTTAGTTTTATTTTATTTGTCTAGTTTAATGTTTAGTATTTAATTTTTGTGTTTTCTTTCAATTACTATGAGTAGCTAAATTTATAATTAGGGTTGAGGATGAAACCTTGTTAAGGATTATCAATAATATTTATGTGATTTGATTTTTCCCACAATAGTTGTTCTTTAATGATTTAAATTGTTCTTGCTTCATATCAATTGACTAAGATGAGATTCTAGATATGAGTTCAATCATGTTTTTCTCATAATTTAGGATTTGTCTTAATTAATTGAATGCTTGGTTTATTAATTCTTGATTATAAAATTGGATATCGCTTGTGATTTGTCTGTCAATGGATACAATTTATGATTTGATTTTTAGAATTGGATATATCTTGTGATTTGTTTGGCTACAGATACAATTGATGATTTGATTTTATACTTAAGAAGCGAAGAAGAACATGCTTTTGATTTTTAAAATAAGGATTTTAATGATGATATTTTCCATGATAGCAAGATTGATTTCTAGATTATCATGCAGTGGTTGGGAAAAATTAATGATCATAAATATATGCTGATATGATTTACAAGGCAGATTCCAAAACCTTAATTCCTTTTTCTTGATTGTTTACATCTTTTTGTTGCTTTATATCTTTTGCTTAGTTTAACTATTTGCTTAATTTTATTATTTGTTTAGTATATTTAATTGCAAAAAAAACCAATTTTTATTAAACTAGATTAGGATTAATTTGGTTAAGGTTTAATTAATTTTTCTATGTTCATACAAGTCCTTGTGGGTTCGACCTCGTTCTTGTCCAACTATATTTCAGTATGGTTCATACACTTGCAAGTATTTTAAAATTTCACAACAAGTCAGTACGTGACTAACCAATTGTGGGAATCCCAATACGCGACTTCAATCACCAACTGGAGAAGGTTGTTGGTTGCAAAGTTCTTCAATTCATCACACGATGAAGATCAAGAAGCTCCTTGGTTACAAAACCCTACGGTGCACAAACATAGTAGCTTCTTCACAAGAAAAATGAATTAGGGCAAATTCTGTCTCCGATCACAATTTGCATGAACAAACTTTGCTCAACACTTGTGCAACTTGTGTTACCTTTGACAGCACTTAAAATAATCCTTATATATATCTAGGGTTGTGAGAAAAGAAAGCCCAAACATACATTTATGGATTGGATGAAAAATAGTCCTGAAAAATCGAACTTCATAAACCTCGACAAATACCCTATCTGTCGAGCTGCTGTCGAGCCATGGGCTGGAACAGCTCTTTAATGAACAACACTTTTCACACTTGAATCTTGGACAGACTTGCATGGCTTTAACACTTGAACTTGAAACCTTGTTTCTTGAAGTATTAAATACATCATAAATCTACCCAAATACAAGTAAAGTGCGTTTTGTCAAAGGATTAGCCAATTACATAAAATAGTGACATATGTTCCTAACATGTGAAACACATATGTCCTAACAGCAGAGAAAGAGAGAGGCGATGAAATAGAGAAAGGATGAGGCACATGAAGAAAGAAACAAAGAAAGAGGCAGAATGGTAAATACTTAGGCATAAGAAAGAGTGAGATAAATCGTGTTTTGAAACTTTTTGATTTCATAGAGAGACAGAGATAGAGATAGAGAGAGACATAGATACAGTAAGGTGCACAGGAATTAAGATTGAGGAAGAGAATGCCTCCCTGTTTCTTACAAAATGCCTCTTTGTTACATTCACCATTTTGATTTCTCCAAAGAAAGAAGCAGAAGAAGGAAGATGATACCGACTTTGGCGTCAAGAACGAAAAAAGTCCCATCTGCCCACAAACAATGCCTCCGATGGTCTATTCTTTCCTTCATTTCTTTTAGGTAAATTAGATCTATTATATGTTTTCAATTTTTCCAATTTCATTCTAGATTTTAGATTCAGAAATTAGGGCTAAGGAAATTAGGTTTTAATATGTGACTATTCTTTTTTTAATTTTTTTCGACAATAGATTTTTTTCACTTCGTCTATTTTGGAATTAAATCTTTCAATTTCTTTCTCCCCATAGATGAAGTGGAATCTTTCCACAATCTAGAGTCTCTAATTTTATCAAATCAAGGTACTGATTTCTTTTCCTAAAAACCGTAAAACAAACGCACAGTCCAAATACGACAATTAATATTAATTTTCACTGAAACCTTATTAAAGACCACTATCAGGTTCCAATAAATTATACTTCTACAATGACTGTGATGTGTATATATATTGTGATTGAAGTTATTTTAATTTAGGCTTAGGTTTGGGTATGATTTTTTAAGGTTTCTGATATTCTCATAATCTATTTTCTTGTGTTGAAAATGTTGTTAGGTTGATCATCGTATAAACATTTAATGCTTGCTGATTTTTTTGTTGGTTCTAAGTTTGTGATAGTCCAAGAATGTATTAACCCCTGTGATAAATTAACCAATTAATTAGCCAAGTTAATTAATTAATCCAATTAACATGCAACAAGCATGGTAACACAAACAAATCTCCAATTAAGTTGATATGCAGCGGAAAATAAATTGATATGATGATTTGTTTACGAATGAGGAAAACCTACACAGCAAAAACCCCACCAGGTGATTTTAAGGTCACCACTCCCGAGAATCCATTATTATCACAACAAGCGGTTATATGTAAAGGAATCTCAGTATCTTATACCAACCTACAGTTGAACCCTTACCCCAATACCCAGTTGAATTTATTCTGTATTGACAATCTCTCCTTTCAATGCACAGCTCCCAGTACGTGACTAACCACCAACTTGAGAAGGATGTTGGCTGCAAAATTCTTCAGTTCATTAACACGATGAAGATCACGAAGCTCCTTGGTTACAAAACCTTATGGTGAACAGACGTAGTAGCTTCTTAAAGAGAAAGATAAACTAGGAAAAATTGTCTCCAATCACAATATGCTTGTGAAAAACCTTTGCATCAAGTTGCACTCACTTGCATCAGTTGTGATGACCTTGAAAATAATCCTTATATATGTTTAGAGTTATGAGAAAAGAAAGCTCAAACATTTATACATGGATTAGATGAAAAACAGAATTGAAAATCAGATTTTCATAAATCTCGATAGATAGGGTATCTATCAAGCAGTTGTCGAGCATCGGGCTAAACTGCCTTTTAAACCTCGATAGATGCTATTTGTCGAGCTAACTATCGAGCTTTAAAATCCAGCACTTCTTCACTTGTTTCTTGGACAGACTTGCATGGTTTTAACACTTGGACTTGAACTCTTGTTCCTTGAAGCATTAAGCACTCCTAGATCTACCCAATTACAAGTAAAGTGCATTTTGTCAAAGGATTAGCCAATTCTACATTGACATATATTCCTAAAATGATTTACATATGTCCTAACAATCTCCCCCTTTGGCAATTCATGACAAAACCACAACAAATAAATGAATATATGAGAGAAGTCATAAATCACTCAACTCATATTTACTTTTTGAATATAATAAAATCTATCCTAACACAAACACTTGAAAAACTTTGCAAGAAGAGAGTTCATGGCAAGAAATACTTTGACAACAAAGACTTTGACAACCTGTATTTCTGAAACACTTTAAGCAAAACTCATCACGACATCTTAGTGTAAAACAGAAATAAAAGATTGCATACAAATAATAAGAAGCATGTGCATAAAGTGGGTTTTGATCATTCAAATTTACTATGTGCATTGGATTGCTATATTGCTATATGTGTTGTGATGTTGATACATGTATGTTTGTTGCTTTGATGGACTCAAAACCACAAAGTGTGTATCATTAATTCCACTTTTAGTTGGTAGATCTTAGATCATGTTCAATTTGAATGTTTCCTTTTTCTCAAAAGTCCATACCTTACATAAGATTCATTGGAACACCACTATTTTTTTTTTAAAAAAAAAAAATTTAAGATTTATATCCCCTTTTTTACTTTTGCTCCCATGCCTTGCCGTTTGCTTTGCTGTATATGTTTTTGCTTTTGGTTGTTTTGTTGGTTGTTGAGGGTGAATGGGAAAAGGGTCTGCCTTTACTAGTTTCTTGGTTCAATAAGAAAAAGGAGAAATCTTTATATGTTTTTGGTCATGCTTTCTGTAGGTTTCTTTAAGAGGTTGGTCTGACTGCTATGGAGAGTTGTTGATGGTCTCAACCTTCTTGGGCTTGTGGGAAAGGAGGGAACTTTCTGTATTTTTGGGCTAGGAAAGGGTTCTATTTATGGAGTTTTCGAGGGCTGGAACAATGGTACTTTTTGTATTTGTTATGTTACTATTTTTCTTTTGTATCTCATTTGTCTATATTGAATTGTGCTTAAGAATAGCCAATGCTATTGCCCATTGTACCTAGATAGATTGTTAGGTTCTAAGGAATTAGGAACTAATGTATTCGAACTTCAATGTGTAATGTTGGCAAACCATGATCAAAACATTTAGTCTAGATTTAGGCTGCTCAAAGTGTGTTTTTGTGTAAAGTTGGAATCGAGTGTACTGCAAGATTTATTATGTAAATCTGCAAAGCTCGATCGATCGAAAATTAGCTCGATCGATCGAAAATTAGACTTGATTGATCGAAGCTCGTGCAGATTATTTTTCTGCAGAATTTTCCAACTCAAGCCCAAGATCATATGACGTGTAAAGTTTTATGTTTTGCTCTAAGTATAAAAGGAAAAACCCTAGCCACGTTTTATTGTTGTTGTTTATGCTGTGTGTATGAATCATTTATGAGATCTAAATGTGTTTGCCTTTATACATACTTAGGGTTATTAAGAATCAAGATTCATGTCAAGAGCTTGATGATCGTTTCAGTTGCTGCACAAAGAGCTTAAAGAGAAACACAAGTGGGAGTATTTATGGTTGTTATGAATCCAAGAAAGAAGTAATCCGTGGACTCGGAGCTGTCATATGGTCGTGGTAGTAAGTTTCCTACTCGAGGTAGCAATAGGATGTTAGTGGTCTAAGTCGCTATTGTGTAAATTTCAATTCTTTCATAATGGATTTGTTTTACCTTGAGGATAACTAGATTAAATCATCCCTAGGTTTTTTTACTAGTTTGGTTTTCCTGGGTTATCATATTGTTGTGTTCTTTATTTTTCCGCACGGTTTCAATGATATGATTTATCTGTGTTAACCTAGATCTACATAATTTACCTAAGTTAATCACTTGGATTATTAACTAGGTTAATCTGTTTACGTTTAAGGGGTCTAAAAACATACAGGTGGTATCAGAATAGGTTAACTCTAGTGTTTAGATAATTTGATCTAAGAGTTGATCCTTGACCCCTATTGTCATGGAACACGGTCACTCTCTTGTGATCCCACCTCACTTTAATGAGAACAATTATGCCTACCAGAAAGTAAGGATGAAAGCATTCTTGAAATCTATTGATGAGAGAGTTTGGAATTTCGTTGAATACAAATGGGAGAAGCTCACCACTCCAGTTAGTGAGTGGCAAACTTCTCAGAAAGAAGCAGCCGCTTTTAATAGCAAAGCCATGAATGCTATTTTTAATACTGTTTTTATGGAGGAATTCAAGAGAATCTCTAATGTTGAGGTTGCTTATACTGCATGGAATATTCTCCAAACTGTGCATGAAGGCATAAAGGCAGTTAAGATTAACAAATTGTAGCAGTTAACTACTAGATTTGAAAGTATTAGAATGTCTAATAATGAATGTTTTGATGAATTCTATGCTAAATTGAATGATATTGTTAACTCTGCTTATAATTTGGGTGAAATCTATGATCAATTTACGATTGTTGGGAAGATTCTTAGATCCTTGACTGAGGACTTTAGAGTTAAAGTGACTGCCATCACTGAAAGTAAGGATGTGGACTCCATCCCTGTTGATGAACTTGTAGGATCTCTTCAGTCCTATGAGTTGAACCTACCTAAGACAAGCAAATCTGTTAGGTTCTAAAACTTTAGAAACTAATGTATTAGAACTTCAATTTGTATTATGTTGGCAAATCATGATTGAAACATAGAGTCTAGGTTTAGACTTGCTCAAAGTATGTTTATTTGTAAAATTGGAATCGAGTGATTGTAGAATTTATTGGACTAAATCTGCAAGGCTCGATCGATCGAAAATTAGACTTGATTGATCGAACCACGTGCAAAATTATTTTTCTGTAGAATTCCAATTTAGCCCAAACTCTATTTAAACCTATTGGGTTTCAAGTAAAGCACTCCTATATATAAAGGAAACCCTAAAACGTTTTTATAAGTTTTTTAGAGAGAGAAGAGTGTACCTCTTTTGTAGATCTAGAGTTTTGTACCCAAAAGCTCTCTAAGGACTTTGTTGCTCTTTATGCTATATGTGTGAATCTTCTATGAGATCTAGAGATGTTTGCCTTTGCATACACTTAAGGTTTCCAATCTCAAGATTGATGTCAAGAGTTTGGTGATCAATTCAGTTGCTGATTCAAGAGCTTAAAGATACACAAGCGGGAGTGCTTGTACTTGCTGAGAATCTAAGAAAGAAGTAATTTGTGGACTCGGAGCTGTCACGTGATCGTGGTAATAAGTTTCCTACTCGAGGTAGCAATAGGATGTTAGTGGTCTAAGTTGCTATTGTGTAAACTTTAATTCTTTTATAGTGGATTCGTTTTACCTTGAGGATAGCTAGGTTAAATCCTCCCCAGGTTTTTTACCGATTTGGTTTTCTTGGATTATCATATTGTTGTGTTCTTTATTTTCCACAGTTTACAATGATATGATATATTTGTGTTAACCTAGATTTGATAATTTGACTAAGTAATCACTTGGCTAATTAACTAAGTTAATTTGGTTGTGTTTTAAGGGGTCTAAAGACGTACAAGTGGTATCAGAGCAGGTTAGTTCTGGCATTTAGATCTTTTGATCTAAGAGTTGATCCTTGATCCTTGTTATCATGGATGATTTTAGGTGTCTTACTATTTTTTATTGTGATGATTTGAATAAAAAGGATACTATTGTTTCTGTTGATCTTATTGATGCTTGTGAAACTCTTCGTAAGGAATTATTGAAATCTATGAAAATTGCTAAGAAATTCAAGGAAGAGTTAAAATTGGCTAATCTTGAAAAAGAGGAATTGGTTGTTAGATTAGATGAATCTAATAAAAAGAATGAATTTTTGAGAAATCAAATTTCCTCTCAAAATGAGAAGATGAAAAGCTTGGAATAAGAGTTAGTTGAATCTAAAACTAAAATTGAAAATTTGACTAGCACCAAGCCTGTTGTTGATAACAGAAGTTTTTCTATTTCTCTTAAGCCTAGAACTGAAAAAGTTTGTATCCCTTTTTTCAAGAGGAATAATAAAGAAAAAGCTTATTTTGCTAGGTTAGACAAAGGTAAAAGTTCTGATGTAGACGCTGAAGTTTCTAAACCTATGTCTAAATCTACTGTTAGAGAGCATAATAAATCTGTTTTTGTGCCTACTTGTCACCTTTGTGGTGTTGTTGGTCATATTAGACCAAATTGTTCTTTATTGAGGCAAAAACGAAAATCTGAGACTAGATTTGCTATTAGGAATACTGATGTTTCTAAATTTGTTCCTGTTTGTCAATTTTGTGGTGTCTCCGATCACATTCGTCCTAATTGTCATAAATTGAAATTTAAGCATTCTGTGTTTCAATCTAGGATATGTGATGATATTTCTCTTGCCATAAGTCCATATAAATTGTTTCATATTTTTTTGAAAAATTTGAGCTTGTTGGCTTGTGAAAGGAATTTGTAGGATTTTAGTTTTTCTCAGAAGATTGGTATAATCCCTCAAATAGACTCTACTTCTCATGGATTTTCACCTACAAAGCCAAAGACTAGTGCTATATGGGTGAGAAAAGATTCTCTAAGGTGAGTGTTGCTAACTTGTCTCTGATTTAATTCTTTCAATTATTTGTGGACATGTTTTGTTTCTATTTTTAGTTTTTTTTGTTGTTGTTGTTTTTTATTTAAAAAAATCCAAAAACATTGAAAATTTTAAAAAAGAAAAAAATATTTTATTTTGTGCCTAGTTTTATTTTTCTTGAGGATTACATGAATTATAATATCTCTCTCTTGATTTAGAACATGCTTGACATTGTGGAGAAAATTGAATAGTATGTGTTATATTTGTGCTAAACTATTTCTGATTTTGTGTGAGTACGTACTAATTTGTACATGTACTCAAGGATTAATTAAGAAATTGATATTTCTTATTTGTGTACCCTCTATAGCTAAGTTTAGCACTATCATGCATAGCTTTGCATTGTTCATCTAGCACAATGTGTTCTTTTTGTTTTTGGTCATAAATTTTTTTAAAACCAAAAAGATTTTTGTGTTTTACATATCATGGATTTGTAATCAAGGTTGGCTATATTATTTTTACATAACATATTTATGTACCTTATTTTTCTTGGATGAGCTTATTTTATTGCACTTTACTAGTTTGAGCTTTGTAGTGCATGTTGTGTGGGAATTGTTTATAGTTTTTGATCACATGATCTTGATCTTGAAGTCACATACTTTTGATTATAAGGACTAAAAAATCCTAAGAAAAAGGCATAAATAATCATCTTACCACTGTTTATTAGCCAATCATGACCACCTTAGTGCATATCATAAGATTTTGTGTTCGAGAAAGTGTAGCACATGTACAAAAGAACATAAGGTGTAGCCTCGATTTAAATAATAAAATTGGTGTGTACATTATTGGGCTATAATAAATTCAAATTGAAATAAAAATTGGTGTGTACATTATGAGGCAAATCAAGAAACTTACATGATTGCAAGTTTGTTTTCTAGAAGATGTGAGAGTTATATGATGTAACTTTTTAGGTGATAGTCACTTTCAAACTTATGTGATGAATTTTGTAGAAATTGTGATTGATTACTATTTACATATCATCTCACATGTATGTTATACTTTTGCTAGTTGCACATACTACACAAGTTATTCTTTGCTAAAGTTAGTACATGATATGTGTGTGAATTTGTTTTGGCCATCCAAGATTACATGTTTCTTGATTTTAATGCAAAATATGTTTAATGTTTGTGTTTTTGAGGACATCTTGATCAAAAAAATTGTTTTTGGAAAATCTGGGTTGAATTTTAGTGTTTTTGAAAAACTTTTAATCTCATACTCATGCATTTCATTCATGAAACATTATGCTTTGAGGAGTTTCTTCATTAAATTGCTCTGCTTTTCAAAAAATTTGATTTTTTCAGATTTTCAATCGATCGAATTTCTCTTTCGACAGATCAAAATTGTGATAAAAATTTTGGTTTAAATCTGCCTGTCTTGATTGGTATTCGATCGATGCTCGACCGGTCGAAACTGAAAAATTTTCAGTTTCTAAGTTTTTGACCAAAATTTTTTTTTATGCATCGTTTATGTTTAGGATTCACATGCATTGAATTGTTTTCTGTATCCATCTTGCAGTTTTGCAGTCATATCTCTCGTTGTTTTCACACATAACATGCATACACTTTGCTAAATTGGGTACTCAACTTGATCTAAAAATTGATTGATTTTGAGTTCTTTGTACATTTTAGTATATGCTATTTTTATGTGTGAACTGCAAAAAATATTTTTCTTAAGAAATATGATGGATAATCAATGTACAAATATTTTCTCTACTCATACAACTGTTTATGGGTCACATAGTGTCAAGTTTGCATTTATTGAAAGGAGAATATTTTTCTTCATATGTATCCTCACCTTAGTTTTTAAGTTTGGTTTGTGTGTCTTTATTTTCCCCACCTCCTAAATTTTCCCCAAAACTGTTTTTCCTAAAACTTGTGTTGTTTTTCCTATTTTTATAGGGGGAGAAGCTTGTTTTTAACCTTTGTTGTTCATAGGGGGAGTTGCCTCTACTTTCTATAGAGTTGAATTTTTTGTGTTCCCTTAATTCTTTATTGTCTCTTGACTTTTGTTGCGTATGTTTTCTATTTATTCTTTGTTTGAGTCGTCTTTGTCAATATGTGACAAAAAGGGGGAGTTATTTAGATGAAATGTGGACATATGTGGGACTCTTGTTTGTTTTGTTTAGGGGGAGATAAAATTGTTTTTGAAAGGGGGAGAAAATAACTTTTTTTTTTTTTTTAATGTATCTAACTTAGGGGGAGAGTTAGTTTGCATATTTTTTATTTGCTTTAATTTATTTTGTTTTACTTGTATTTTCCACACATGCGTTTATGTGTTTGTTAAGTGTTACAAGAATATACAAGTTGATTCAGTCGTGCTATTGTCTACACTAGCAATTGATAGATAGTAGTTAGGTTGAATTCTATTTGGGCTATTTGTAACTTTGAGCATTTCATGTTTGTGATGTGTTTTGTCACGGATTGTCAAATGGGGAGTTTGTTAGGTTCTAAGACTTTAGGAATTAATGTATTAGAACTTCAATTTGTATTATGTTGGCAAACCAGGATCAAAACATAAAGTCTAGGTTTAGGCTTGCTCAAAGTATGTTTATTTGTAAAATTGGAATCGAGTGATTGCAGAATTTATTGGACTAAATCTGCAAGGCTCGATTGATCGAAAATTAGACTCGATCGATTGAACCACGTGCAGATTTATTTTTCTGCAAAATTTCAATTCAGCCCAAACTCTATTTAAACGTATTGGGTTTCAAGTAAAACACTCTTATATATAAAGGAAACCCTAAAACGTTTTTATAAGTTTTTTAGAGAGAGAAAAGTGTGCCTCTTTTGTAGATTTAGGGTTTTGTACCCAAAAGCTATCTAAAGACTTTGTTGCTCTTTATGCTGTGTGTGTGAATCTTCTGTGAGATCTAAAGGTGTTTGCCTTCACATACACTTAGAGTTTCCAATCTTAAGATTGATGTCAAGAGTTTGGTGATCAATTCAGTTGCTGATTCAAGAGTGTAAAGATACACAAGTGGGAGTGCTTGTACTTACTGGGAATCCAAGAAAGAAGTAGTCCGTGAACTCGGAACTGTCATGTGGTCATGATAGTAAGTTTCCTACTCGAGGTAGTAATAGGATGGTAGTGGTCTAAGTCGCTATTGTGTAAACTTTAATTCTTTCATAGTGGATTCGTTTTACCTTGAGAATAGCTAGGTTAAATCCTTCTCAGATTTTTTACCGGTTTGGTTTTCCTGGGTTATCATATTGTTGTGTTCTTTATTTTATGTACCAATGATATGATATATTTGTGTTAACCTAGATTTGATAATTTGACTAAGTACTCACTTGGCTAATTAACTAGGTTAATCTGGTTATGTTTTAATCGGTTTAAAAAGGTACAAAATCCAAATCAGTGGCTCTTAAGTTAGTTGATGATGTTGATGGAAATGGATTTGATGATGAACTCTTTGCTACAAAGATTGCTTACCTTGCAAAGAACTTTAGAAATTTTCTTTGGAACAATAACAGAAGGGTAAGAGGTAAAAACAATACTGAGCCTAGAAATTTTAGGAGGAATGATCCTACTAAGGTGAATAATATTGAAAAACCTAAAGAGAAAGTAGGTCAAACCTCTAATAATTCTATGGGTCAACAATGTTTTGGTTGTCAAGGGTATGGTCATGTGAAATCAAAATGTCCTACATTCTTGGGATCAAAGGGTACGGCTATGGCTGTAACCCTTAGTGATGATGAAGTTTTTGATCATGAGTCTAGTAGTGATGAGGATGGAAACTTCATTGCTTTCATAGCTACTACTGTAGTTGATGAAAGTGTTGTTGTTGATGAGAATCTTTCTGATGGGGAACTCTCTGAGAGTGCAGATTTGTAAGAAGCCTATAATAAACTTTGCAAGGTTGCTGCAAAGGATGTTATGAATGTTGATTTAAGCTTATAGAAAATTGCTTCTCTTGAACTTGATAAGAAAAATTTGCTCTTAAAATTGTTTGATGTTAATGAATTGCTTGATAAGGTGAAGACTGAGAACATGTTGTTGCTTGATAAAGTAAAAGATTTGGAACTTGAATTATCTGTTGCTAGAGAACAAACAAATAGGACTACTAGTTCCAAACTTGAACACATGCTGAGTATTTAGAAATCTCCCTTAGACAAAACTAGTCTAGGTTTTGAAGATAGCATCACTGTTTCTAAGAATCATTCCACAAACTTTGTTTCTTCTTCTAAGCCTCCCGTGAGTGAGATTGTCAACCCAGCAGAAGTTACGCCTCCTAGGAAGATTAGGGTTGATCTCAAATAGTCTAAACCTAAGACTCCTAACCCTCCTAAGGACAAGGTGCATGATAGAACTGCATGGGTTGTCATTTTTGTGGAAAGTCTGGGTACATTCGTCCAAATTGTTTCAAGTTGCAAGCTGCTAAGCGAGCAAATAAGTCAAAAGTACTTGTGTCTCAAGCATAAGATCCCATGGTACTTATTGGTGAATTGGTTAAGGCTTTAAACCTTTATTCCAATCCTGGAGTTGCTCAGCATTCTAATATGAATAATAACTTCAATGCAAGAGTTGCATCTAAAAAACTTTGGATGCAAAAAGTTCAATCTAATTAAGTCTTTCTAACATGGTCCTTGTGCTTCATCGCTCTACTTTTTGTGACCATTCATCTTTGTTATTTTGTTTTCTTTGTTTTTCTAGGATTTGCATTGCATAACATTCATACATTTCATTCTAGGTTGTTTTTGTTATATTTTTCAAAAAAAAAAAAAAAAAAAAAAGGAGGAAAAGGGAAGAAAAATGTGTTTTGCATTATTGTTCTTGAATTTGAAATCAAGGTTGGCCATATTATCTTTACATAACATTTTTATGTACCTTGTTTAGCTTGGATGAGCTTATTTTATCACAGTTTACTAGTTTGACCTTTGTAGTGCATGTTACGTGGGAGATGTTTATAGTTTTTGATCGCTTGTTCTTGATCTTGAAGTCACATGCCTTTGATTGTTGGACTTGAACTTATTGAGAAAGGCAAAAATAATCATCTCACCACTGTTTACTAGTCAATCATGAACACCTTAGTGTATATCATAAGATTTTGTACTCGAGAAAGTGTAGCACATGCACAAAAAGAACATAAGGTGTAGCCTCGGTTTAATGCTAAAATTGGTGTGTACATTATTGGGCTATAATTAATTCAATTAAATAAAATTGGTGTGTACATTATGAGGCAAATCAAGAAACTTACATGATTGCAAGCTTGTTTTCTAGGAGATGTGAGAGTTATATGATGTAACTTCTTAGGTAATAGTCTCTTTCAAATTTATGTGATGGATTTTGTACAAATTGTGATTGATTACTATTCACATATCACCTCATATGTATCTCAAGCTTTTATTGGTTGCACACACTACACAAGTTACTCTTTGCTAAACTTTGTACATGTCATTGTGTGTGATCTTGTTGTGGCCATCCAAGATTAAAAATTCCTTGATTTTAATGCAAAATGTGTTTAATGTTTGAGATTTGAGGACAATATGATTGAAAATCTTGTTTTTGGAAGATCTGGGTTAAATTCAAGTGTTTTTGAAAAACCTTTAATATCATACTCATGCATTTCATTCATGAAATACCATGCTTTGAGGAGTTTATGCATAAGGTTGCTCTATTTTTCAAAAATTTGATTTTTTTTTTAGATTTTTGATTGATCGAACTTGTTGCTCAACCGATCAAAATTGCGATTAAAATTTTGTTTTGAATCTGCCTGGCTCGATTGATTCTCGATTGATGCTAGATCGATTGATTCTCGATTGATGCTAGATCGATCGAATGTAATTTTTGATCGATCGAATCTATTTTTCGATCAATCAAAAATCGTTTAGAGAGTTATTTAAAAACATGAGTTTTTCACGTGTTCTTCACTATTCAAAACTTTTCAAAAAGCTCTTTCTCTCTCTCTTCGACTGATCCAGATTCAAAGCCAATTTTTTTGTCGTTTTCCCTCAAATTTCCTTCAAGGTTTTTGTCTTCTAGCATCGGTAAGACCATTCTACCCTTTCTTTTTTGGTTTAATCTCATTTTTCATGCATTTAAAGAGAAAATTTTGAACCTATGTGATTTTGGGGTTTTTGGTGTTTTCAATGATTTCTTTCAAAATTGATCAATGGGTTTTTATTGTTGGATGATATTAACACGATCTTTGTGGTTAATTTGATGAATTGGGAATAATTGGAATTTATAGTGCTTGAAACTACCCGACTTGGGGATTTTGTTCAATTAAGCAAAAATTGATGAAATTGGCTTGTGTTATTGATTAATTTTATCATTATATACTGTTATCTAACTTGTGTAATGATAATTTGGTCAATTTGTTGAGATTTTTGAAAATGGGTTTTCAAAATTTGGGGTTTTTGATTAAACTCTATGTTCAAGCTAATTCTGTGATTTTTAAAGTGTAATTGAACTATTCTCACTGCATTAGAGCATGTATCATGTTATTTTCTATATTGCATTAAAGTGTAAGATATGACATATTGTTATTTTCTATATTGTTTTTGCTCTAACTGTGTTTGATGCAGTCTGCCTTTGGGTTTTCTTGTTTTTTTTTCTTTGGCTCTTTTTTGTCTGTCCGATTCCAATCTTAGCATCATGGTTAGGAAGACTAGAGCCCATAGGATATCCACCTCCTTTTCTATTCCATCTTTTGATAGTGAGAGGTTTCTTAGTGAGAAAAACAAGGAGACTTATAAGAAGTTGAACATTCTTAGATATATGTGGGCTAAGACGAAAGTTGTTTTAGATGAGCTTGACCCAGAGATTAGGAGAAATTTTGAGCGTAGGGGCTGGTTGCTTTTGATGGATATTGACCATCCTCCTCCAGCTACCTTGATCAAAGAGTTCTTCTCGAATCTCTCTGTCCACTCCAATGATTCCAACACTTAATTTGTGAAGAGTTGGATACGGGGTGAAGAGTATACCATTACTCCTATGGTAGTGGCCTTTGCTCTTGGGGTGCCTAAGGTACAGCGTCTTGTCTATCCATATGATAAGTCTCCTCCACTTGATGACATTATGTCATATCTTACTGGTACTTCCATTCAGTGGGGTACTGATCCTCAGATCACTTCTCATGAGTTGATTGAGATTCATTATTTGTTTTTTCAGATTTCTTGCCATTCTATCTGGCCCATCTCTCACTTGCACGCCATTCCGATCGAAAGATGTGCATTTTTGTATGCCTTTGTCATAGATGCTCCTATAAGTTTTCCTCATCTTTTCACTTATCCCTTGTTTGAGGTTCATAGGAGTAGTTCTTCTGCTCATGCTCTTTTCTTCTTGGTTTTTATTCATCGGATTTTATTGCATTTAGGTTTAGAGGATTTTCCAGCGTCTGAGCCTGTTTACATTATAACTCCTATAGGTGCCACCTTTCTTAGGTAGAGAGCTGCTCAGATGCGAGCTAGCTCTAAACGCCCTAGAGTTGAGTCGTCTTCAGGTGTTGCACCTCCTTCTCCTTCTTCTTCAAGTGATCTAACTGCAGATGCATATATTGATCCGACTGTTGCTGCTGCTCCTTCACCTTCTACTTCGGATGATTCTAGCATTCATCGTATGTTGGACACAGTCATGACCGTTCAGGTGGTTCATGGTCAACTTTTGGTGGACATGCTTACGGAGCTACAGGCGTTGTGTGTAGAGTTGGTGATCTTTAGACGGTCACCTCCGCCACCTCTTTTTGATGATGAGTCTTGATTGCCCTTTGGCAATTCGTCACAAAAAGGGGGAGTACATATGGATGGAGATAGGGGGAGATTTTTTTTTTTTTTTTTTGTTGGAGCTTTGAAGCTTTAGATTGTATCTAGGTGCTTCACTTTGTACTTATTTTTTTGGCTCATGATGTATTTATTTTGATGTCTTCATTGTTTATGAGTTGTATATGATAGGGGGAGACATTATGTTATTGTTTCTCTTTGTTGTTTCTATTTCTTGTTTCACATTGTGCTACATTGATTACTGATTTATATTTATGAGGTTATTCATGATATATCTTTTATTTTATGTTATGTGAAATCAAGAATTTATTTTGTTTTACTTGTATTTTCCACACATGTGTTTATGTGTTTGTTAAGTGTTACAAGAATATACAAGTTGATTCAGTCATGCTGTTGTCTACACTTGCAACTGATAGATAGTAGTTAGGATTGAATTGTTTTTGGTTAGGCTGTTTTTGTAACTTTGAGCATTTTTTATTATTATGTGTTTTGTCATGGATTGCCAAAGGGGGAGTTTGTTAGGTTCTAAGGAATTAGAAACTAATGTATTAGAACTTCAATGTGTAATGTTGGCAAACCATGATCAAAATATTTAGTCTAGATTTAGGCTGCTCAAAGTATGTTTTTGTATAAAGTTGGAATCGAGTGTACTACAGAATTTATTATGTAAATCTGCAAAACTCGATTGATCGAAAGTTGGACTTGATCGATCGAAGCTTGTGTAGATTGTTTTTCTGCAGAATTTTCCAACTCAAGCCCAAGCCTATATGACGTGTAGAGTTTTATGTTTTGCCTTAAGTATAAAAGGAAAAACCCTAGCCACATTTTATTGTTGTTGTTTATGCTGTGTGTATGAATCTTTTGTGAGATCTAAAGGTGTTTGCCTTCATACATACTTAGGGTTATCAAGAATTAAGATTCATGTCAAGAGCTTGATGATTGTTTCAGTTTCTACACAAAGAGCTTAAAGAGAAACACAAGTGGGAGTACTTATGGTTGCTGTGAATCCAAGAAAGAAGTAGTTTGTGGACTTGGAGCTGTCACGTGGTCGTAGTAATAAGTTTCCTACTCGAGGTAGCAATAGGATGTTAGTGGTCTAAGTCGCTATTGTGTAAAATTCAATTCTTTCATAGTGGATCTGTTTTACCTTAAGGATAACTAGGTTAAATCCTCCCCTGATTTTTTTATCGGTTTGGTTTTCCTAGGTTATCATATCGTTGTGTTCTTTATTTTTCTGCACTATTTCAATGATATGATTTATCTGTGTTAACCTAGATCTGCATAATTTATCTAAGTTAACCACTTAGCTAAATAACTAGTTTAATCTGTTTGCGTTTAAGGGGTCTAAAAACGTACATAGATAAATCACTTTGTTTTATATTGTAGAATATGAGCAACAAGAGAGACTTACAAAAAATTGCCCCCTTTTGTAAAATATGCTACTATCTAATTTTATAAAGAACATTTTTCTACCATTGAGTTGGCTTATCATACTTGGAATATAAGTAGTTTGTTTTAAATCTAACCCACATATGTAAAGGGTTTGTGATGTTTCCTTAGAGATATAGAGTATGGGTATGTACACTTTACATGAAACTGTAATTTGTGTATACACAAATTTTACTAATAATAGAAAATCTTATGTTGCGATTGTTTAAATATGAGCTATGAAAACAAGTTTGAGTAAAAAGTGAAGAGCATAGAAGTAGTACAATGCTTGAGTAGATTACCTAAAAGATCTCAGATTTAGTAAGAGATCTCAGATATAGTAAAAAGAGTACTAATTTTGAGAAAATTTTAGCATAAAAGAAAAAAGTGATGAGGTGTTTGGCTCAGTTGTTGTGGCTGTGATTTACTTATTTGTTCATAGTCAGGATTGTCCAATATATTTTTTAATTTAGTTTTTTTTTTTCCTTTGCTAATTTCTCCCCTATCAACCTAAACTCAATTGAATTCAATTAAGATGTCTTCTACCATCTTTTATGTAAGATGTTAGTAAATTACCATTTGTTATATTACTGTTTGAACCTAATAGAATTTGTATTGGTTTTTTTTCTTTTTTTCTTTTTTTCTTTCTTTGAGTTGGTTGGTGAAAATATTTTGGGACCGTTTGAGATTTTGTAACTATGATATTGAAATATTTTGTCATGATCTATATGTCTGATTGATTTTCTACATAAATGATATCTAACAGTGAGTTATAAAATAAATCAATGGGTTTCATGGTTTCATCCATTGGTATATTAAGGAAGTTGTTTAGAGAATATTGTATATATAAGTGCAAGAGCTCTTAACTCTCTCTTACCATTCCTCTAATAGTAAATAGGCCATTTTGATTTTATTGTGTCTATAAGCTTTTGGGATTTTTGTAGATAAGCTTATTTTATAAAGAAAACATGATCTCATATGTGATAGATTAGATCAGTTCTGGCAAGTTGAGGTGTCAGTTTTACCGGTCTACACTCATTAGAATAAGTACATTGTTGCCTCTATGCCAGGATTAAGATTTCCTTGATCTATTGACAAACGATCCTTAATTGCCAGCCTGTTACTTAAGATTGTTTTAGGAAATCAGTCCCAACAGCCACCCATCAATGTGTGGTGGTCTCTCTTTTGTTTTGCTTTTGTCCTTGTAACGTGTGAATAATATGCATTTTGGAAAAATCTTGATGGAATTTTGGAGAGTTAAATTATGATGGAATATGGATTGTAGGTAACATTCCACTAAACAATTTAGCAAAAATATAGCATTTAGTATCAAAAATCCTAATAAACTTTTTACAATTTTTTGCAGGTGACCATCAACTATCATCTACTTTTGCAACAAAGCTCTAAGTTAACCTTGACATTCCCGAAGTCGCAAAAATTCAAAACAAGTAACTACTGCCATGCTATTTTTTTTTTTTAATATAAGAAAATTAAATATTCGGCGAACTAACAAAAAATCATGTTAAATGTTGATGCATAGATTGAACACCACAATGGACATAAATGTTACACAATTTATGCCAAGGGGACCACGTGAAGTACAGGATGGAGAACTTGCCTTGCATAATGGAAAACCAAGTGTTAAAATCATGCAAATCTGTCCAAAAATCAAGTGAAGAGGTGCTGGATTTTAAAGCTCAACAGCTAGCTCACCAGATAGTATCTATCGAGGTTTAAAAGGCAGCTTTTGTCTGATGCTCGACAGCTGCTTGATAGATACCATATCTATTGAGATTTAAGAAAATCAGATTTTCATTTTTGATTTCACTCCAATCCATGTATACATGTTTAGGCTTTCTTTTCTCACAATCCTAAACATATATAAGGATTATTTTAAGGGCCGTCACAGCTGATACAAGTGAGTGCAACTTGATGCAAAGGATTTTCACAAGCATATTGTGACCGGAGACAATTTGCCCTAGTTCATCTTTCTTTTCAAGAAGCTGCTGCGTTTGTACACCATAGGGTTTTGTAATCAAGAAGTTTCGTGATCTTCATTGTGTAGATGAATTGAAGAACTTTGTAGCCAACATCCTTCTCAAGTTGATGGTTAGTCACGTATTTGGATCTGTGCATCGATTGGTTAGTCACGTATTGAGAGTCATGCATTGAAAAGGAGAGATTGTCACTACAGAACAAGTCCAATTAGGTATTGGGGTAAGAGTTCAACTATAGGTTGATATAAGGTACTAGGATTCATTTACTTGTAACCACTTGTTGTGATAATAGTGAATTTTCGGGAGTGGTGACCTTAAAATCACCTGGTGGGGTTTCTACCTTGGAGGTTTTCCCCATTCGTAAACCAATCACCGTGTCAACTTTATTTTCCCAGCATATTAACATAGTTGGTGATTTGTTTGTGCTACCACGCGTATTGCATTTTAATTAACTTAATTAATTCACTTGGCTAATTAATTGGTTAATTAATTATAATGGGTCAATACATTCTTGGCCTATCAATATATATATATATATATATAAATATATTTATTTATTTTATTTTATTTTATTTTATTGTTGCATCTAGCAAATGAACATTCACCATTAAAAAAAAAAAAAAAAAAAAAAATAGAGAGGATTCTAATTCTAAAAAAAAATCAGAAAAACCTATTTTGATTGTGAATCACATTCCAAAATTGTCGGGTTTAATGAACTTTAGTATCAACAAAGCATGGAATGAACTTTATTCGTTTTTTCCCCTCCTTTTTCTAAAGAATAATGCTTTCACTTTTAAATGTCTTTGCTTTTAGAATAAACCATTGATCAAGGAAAAGGATTCTTACTTTTATATATATAGTGCGAACTGTGATTATATACGTATCTTTTTTCCTTTTTTTTTGGGTTTATAATTATAAGGTTGAATTTAATCAACCATTTTATTGGTTTTATTCCGTGCCAATTTGCTTGTAATTTAGCACTTAGAAACCCTGTATTTAGGTGGGAATCATGTAAGGGTAGTGTGTGAAAGAGTGTGAAGAAATGCTCAAGAATGTGCACTGAAGCAGGGACTCACGACTGGATCTTGTGGGTGGCTCGTGACTGGCAAGCCGCCAGATGATGCACACGTGTGAAGCATGCAGAGAAGCTGAACCATCATGCCATCTATAGCACTACAGGACAAAAAGTCCAGACTGGCCATTCAGTTAACTCGCGGCTTGGACTCGCGACTCAGTCAAGTCACGAGGCCAAGTCGCCAGTTCACTCTGTTTTGAAAAACTGACTCTTCGCATTCCAGTCTCATACAAGTATAAATACCCCCTATACCCACAAGATATAGAGAGCTTCTAGAGAGAATTTTGAGAGAGAAACCTTAGAGAAAAACAAGATTGACTCATCCACAATCTTTACATAGTGACTCTTCAAATTCCTCAACTCTCACCCTCTCCATTGTTACATCCTTGAGAGGTTCATTAGTCAAATCCTGCTCTCACCATACCCTTATCTGTAAGAAGGTTTTTTGGTGCTTGGGAAACAATTAGGAAGTAGGGGTGTGCAGAAAACCCACCGACCCGCCGGGTTGGGTTGGGTTGGGTTACAAAAAAAATTTTATAGCGGGTCGGGTTGGGTTTGGGTCATAAAATTACAAACCCGCCAAACCCGACCCACCCATATTTAATATATATTTAAAATATATTATATATTTAATATATTTTTTTTAAAATCAGCTGTAGAGCAGCATTTCCTCGATTCCTCCTACTAATACTAATTTAATATATATATATATATATAATATTATATAATTAATAAATTTTTTTAAATAACCAGTTCTTCCTATCTTATATAAAAACCAATTAGTTCACACAAATCCTAACAAATTACTATTGTTGTTTAGTCATTAGTGTTGTTTTCCTTTAAGGAGTTACATTGATACTAATCTTTAGGTTTTTTTAATATATTAATATTGATATTTTTTTTCTACTCAATTTAATAATAATAAAAAAAAATTTTGTCAAACCCATGGGTTCAACCCAACCCAACCCGACCCATGTGGGTTGGGTTGGACTTATGTGATGGGTTGGATTGAATTTTTTTTGACCCACCATGGTGGGTTGGGTAAAAAAATCTCCTCAAGCCCACCCAACCCGACCCATGCACACCCCTATTAGGAAGGGACCAATTGATATTAGTTGATACTATGAGCTATAGCGGAATTCGGTAAGCTAGAGAAGACAAAGGTTTGGCATAACCTCGTTGGAGTAGGAGCTTGGAGGGCTTAGATACACTGGGTAGATTAGGCTTAGAGGGTCTTCTGCTGTTTATGTATCCCAACTTGATTCTCTAGTGGATTATTTACCGCTTGGAGGGCAGTGGAGAGGTTTTACGCCGAGGAATTCGGTTTCCTCTTCGATAACATATCGCTGTGCTGTCTTTGTGTTTACATCTCTTTTCTCTTAATCTTTGCCATTTAATTTTTGCTGTAGATGTGATTTTATTTGGTTTAGATCATGTTATCAATTTTGTTTTAGCTTATTTACATTTTCTGAACGTACATTGTTTGTTGATAAGCTTGAATTGGTAATTTGTAATTTGGGGGTCTAAACGTTCAAGGGTGTTTTACACACATTTTGAACATTCAATAATCAATTTTAATATTGGCTAACCAAATAGTTGTGGGAAACATGAGTTCTAATTAGTTTAATTGATATAGTCCCGTATCTTCGAATAAGAGATTTGGAGTTTAAACTCCATCTAAACCAAAAACCAATCGGTTTCTTGACTTAATAATAAAGAGTAATTATTTTAGAGTGGAAGCCATAAGTTTAAATTCTACCATATTTTAAAAAATAATAATAATTGTGGGAATCTAGAATTTAAATAATGGAAGTTAAAGGTTACTTAGGTAATTGCCTCAAAAATAAAGAAATGAATGACAAGTAGGGGTGGAGGGAGGAGGCCCCTGAATTTTCAACATCCCCCTCCACTCCTAGATTATATATATAATTTATATAATGACCCCTCTTAAAATTCCATATGTAGCTCATTGAGCCAAAATTTATTCAAGGTGTATATTTTTAAAAGAGATGAATAAATCTCTTTAATAGAAGTTTTTGATTTTTTCCAAAGACAAATCCCTCTTCTTCTTCTTCTTCTTCTTCTTCTTCTTCTTAAAAAAAAAAAAAAAAAAAACATTTGGAGAATTAAAGATAAGAACATTTTTTTTTTTTTTTAGAAGAAAGGACAACTATGATTTTTGTGATTAGGAGTTAAAAAATAAATAAATAAAAAATAAAAAAAGAAGAAGAGATGTTTGAGTAATATAAGAATAACTAGTTGCTAACCCGTGCGATGCACGAGAAAGCACAAATATCTACAAAATCTATTTAACATTATAGCTATATTTAGTTAGGTTCAAATGTCCCCTTCTTGAATTATAAATTTTTTTTTTAAAATAAGCATGAAGACTAAAAAAAATGTTGGATCAAGGAGGATTTATATGATAGTGGTGGTACTAAGTACTAACCATTCTTCCAAATGTTAAAAACAGTTTACTTACAAAACTAAAAAAATTATACACTTAAGAAACATATTGTTAGTTTTTCTAACAACTTATTCAAACTACATACAAAAATAATAAATCATACAGTCCATATTCCATCATAATTTTCTTCTAAAATATATATATATATATATATATATATATATATTTATACTAATTGCTCGATTTATATCTTCAATATCACCTTTAAAATCATGAGCAATCATATCCCCTGTCCTAAGATCCAATATCAAATAGCCATATCAGATATTTATATATAAAAGTTTGGCATTGTCTTGAAAAATTAAATGCAATTATAAATATAGTGAAAATATATTTGGATTCAGTACTTCACTCAGTTTTGAATGGTAGGTTTACCTACCATCCATATGGAAGGAGGAAGCGACAATATGATTCAAACACATATAATTCACACTAAACCAAGAGTCATGAAATATCCTCAATAATAATTTGATGAAGCCGAAAATAGTATCACCAGTGAGTCACACGTTCCTCGTACGATCAAACGGCACCTGCACAACGAAAAGGAAGAACCTAGCAGAGAGTACCGGTGTGGTACCGGCCAAACACCCTCCGAAGGTCAAGTTAGAACTATTCTCACTGCTCTAGAGTGCTAGAGAGGGTAAATTATGCGTACCTTAGTTTGTGAGGATGCTTGGGCTTTTATACTAGTAGAAGGTTGACCTCTTTACCTTGGAGTAGAAGTCCTTTCCTTATAGGAGTCCTTTTGAGCGTATTTTACGGGATCTTTTCCTTATGGGGATCCTTTAAATATTATCTAGCGTGGGAAGCAAGTAAACTTGTGCCCAGTCCGTCAGCCTCAATTTTCCTCCGTCACCTTTGTTATACCGTCAGCATTTGAGCCGTCAACCACGGAGTCAGCTGATCCTATGACCGTCAGCATAAGCACCGTCTACTACGCCCAAAGAAAAAGTATTAATCCGTCGGCTTTATGTCCGTGTGGTTTAAGCTCTCCTTTTATCCTCATCAGTTGCCCCCTACTCTACATGTTCGACGAGTAAGACCGTCAGCATGTGGAGTTAGAAGATGATTAGAGAAAAATCAAATATGAACGACTCCTCGATCTTCGAGCTATTAAATGCAAGGTCACGTGGCATTCAGTCGTTGGCCTCGTTTCTGGGCGCGGGCGTCGCCTCGTCTTCCGTGCGTTTTCTCTCCTGTATAAATACCACGCCCCTTGACTCATTTCATCATTTCAACCTCGCTGGTTTTTCAAGAGAGAATCCGTCACCCTTACCTCCAATTTGATCCGTCAGCTGTTATCAACACCGTCACTTTCAAGGTCGTTCCATCCATTCAAGATCTGCTTCACCTGTAAGTTCTTCTTTCCTTCTCTTCGCTTTTTTCTCCCTTTTTTATTTTTGTCTGAAAAAACAAAGTCAGTCTAGGAACTTAGAGCATATCCGTCACTTGTAGGTAGTCAGATGTCGAGTGACGCGTCGAGTGATCAGTCGTCAGTCCGCGATGGAGCGGGCTACGACGAATTCTTTGGCTCAGGTCAAGAGTCCGACGGCTTTTCTGAATCGTCAGGAAAGGAAACGTCAGCCCAGTCCCTTAGTATTGATGTAGAAGGCCAAGTTGAGGAAGTTAGGGATAAAGTGTTAAGTGAGGTTGAGGTCGAGAGGAGAGACGAGGAAATTTGTGTTGACGGGAACGGGGATGAAGGCGACGAGGAGTCGGATAGTGACGGGAGTAGGGACGAGGGTAACGAGGTTAGTAGTGACGGAAATGAGGATGAAGGTGACGACGAGTCCTGTGATGGAACTTCAGGGAGTTCTGGAGGTAACCGTCCCTTCATCCTCCCGGAGGAGTGGGCCGTCAATAAATTCCTTCCAAAGATGAGCAACAGAGTTTTTAACGAGTTGCGTACCCGTTTCCAAATCCCAGACCACATTCCTATCCGTCTCCCTAGAAAAAATGAGAAGTGTTATACAGGGAGGACTGCTGATGTGGGGATGTACGATGCCATGTTTGCTGCTGGCCTTAGATTACCACTGACGGCTTTACACCGTCAGCTAGCGGATTTCTTGGGATTGTCCGTCAGCCAAATTGCTCCGAATGCCTGGAGGATTTTTATTGGTGCTGAGATCCTTTGGGGTCGCTTGAGTGGGGGGAACCGTCAGCTTTCGCTAGACGAGTTCTTTTATTGCTACAGACCCCAGCATAAAGTATCTGCCAAGGGGACCTACCATTTTGCTCCACGTGAGAAGAGCTTAAGATTAGTGTTTGATATGCCAGACTCCAATAGAAATTGGAAGAATAGATTTTTCTTTGTTAAAGGGACGGATTGGGTGTGCCGTCCAGGTGAGTGGGATACACTGCCTGGCGGTTATTTTGATAACACTTGGGCCTATATTAGGGAGTCAGGTTGCCCCCTTGTCCTTCTTCTTACCGTCTCTTTTCATTTATCAGGGAGTTTTCTTGAGTCCGTCTCCTTTAACACCGTCTATTCCCTTTTATTTCAGCTAGCGCTCGCCCGGAGATATCTGACGAACAAAGGGAATTTATCCGTCGGATACTTGGCATACCGCTTGAGCAACGGAAGTGTAGGGACTTAATCACCCTAGACACTCTCCATTTGTATTGTGGGGGTCCAGAGCCGACGGTTGAAGCTCGGAAGTTGGAAGAATTTTCTCGTAAACGTAAGTCGAAGCCTTACATGACCCGTCGGTTTATTTCTTTCGTCGGCTATTACTGATCCGTCAATTTATTTTGTGTAGAGATGGAAGCTGCGAAGCAAAGGGTGAGGGCCGCTGCAGCCCGTAAGAAGGAGGAGGAGAAAGCTAAGGGAAAAGAAGGAGCGTCAACCCCTCATTCCTCTTTGAAGAGTTCAGTTAAGAGGAAGGCTGACGGAAAGGACGATCCCCCTTCTAAGAAGGTAGCTGTCAGTGCTGGGGATGTGCCTTCCACGAAGTCGCCTCCCAAGTCTGGTCACGGTGCTGGGAAAGGAGTGATGACCTCTTCCGGTCCCGTCATTGAGGGACCCCGTTGCTTGCTGACCCACAAGGATTATGCTGTTGAGGGGGTAGAATCCCTCATAAAACAGACGGATCTGGACCCTTGTGCTCAGCTAGGGACGGAAGACCTGGGGGCGTCAGCTTTCTTTGACATAGCACGGGTATGCTTTTTACTTTGATTAATTTAATGTTTGCCTTGCTTTATGGCTGACGGTTTTACTTCCTTCAGGCCTTGGTTCGTGTAAAAGCACTTCAAGACCGGTGCGTGGCCAAAGAAGGCGTCGTTTCTCGGGTTAGGAGGCATAACGCCAATCTGATGGATCAGCAAGCGCAATATAAGGAGGCCGTCCGTCTCTTAAACTCAGAGCTGAAGGATGTAAAGGAGAAGTTGGGGGAGGCTGAGGGTCAGCAGAAGAAGCTTGAGGAGGAGGTTTCATCCTTACGTGCACAAGTAGAGACGGCTGGGACTGACGCGGTCCAAAAATTCAAGACAACCCAGTCATTTATTGATTCCTGCGCTGATTATTACGGCACAGGTTTCGACGATTGTCTGAAGCAGGTAGCGTCAGCTTATCCAGAGTTGGATCTATCCGGAATTACCATGGATGCCTCCGTGCCGATGACTCCTGCTCGTGAAACTGTTGCTGACAAAGGTGACGGACCCCTTAGTTTGGACTCTTTGCTTAATGATGCCGGAGTTATTTTGGCTCAGCCAGCCGTCACTATCCCTGCCGAGTCTTCAGATGCGGCGCAAATTGCCAAGGATAAAGCTGACAGGGTCTCCAAGGATGTTCCTGCCACTTAACCCTGGCTTTTCTATTGTAATTTTTGAACAATGTTTTTAAATGCCCTTCCGTTTATTGGGCTTTTTACTTGTAACTCTATCTTCCCCTTTTTATGGCACTTGGAATCCGTTGCTTCGAACACGTATGTTGATTCTAATTTCTTATGGTCCCATTTATTTGACGAGATTGTTACCTTTCGATTTTTTAGCCCCCTTTTTTTGTCATTTGAACGGGCTTTGTTGGTTTGAGAACCACGTTTGTAAGTAGGGTCTTACTTTTTCGTTAGACCGTCATCTATTGGACCGTCTGTATTATAGGTCCGTTAGTTCTAGGACTTGGTCCATACGATGATATTTTCATCTATTTGATCGTCAGCTTTTTAGCCTCCGTTAGTCCCTTAGCCTTGATGTCTTTGACATCCTTTTTGGCCCGTCAGCTTTTTAAGCCTTTGGTGTATCTAATCACCTTCATTAGTCCTTTGTTTTTTAGGACCTCGTCCATATGATGATTGTTTCGTCTTTTGGACCGTCGGCTTTTTAGATTTCCGGACCGTCGGCCTTAGCCTTGATGTCCTTGACATCCTTTTTGGTCCGTCAGCTTTTTAAGCCCTGGTGTATTTAACACCTTCACTAGTCCTTTGTTTTTTAGGACCTTGTCCATACGATGATTGTTTCATCCTTGGGACCGTCGGCTTTTTAGATTTCCCGGACCGGCTGCCTTAGCCTTGATGTCCTTGACATCTTTTTGGTCCGTCAGCTTTTTAAGCCCTGGTGTATTTAACACCTTCACTAGTCCTTTGTTTTTTAGGACCTTGTTCATACGATGATTGTTTCATCTTTGGGACCGTCGACTTTTTAGATTTCCTGGACCGTCGGCCTTAGCCTTGATGTCCTTGACATCTTTTTGGTCCGTATGTTAGTAGACCGTAGAAACAAAATACACTTTAGTAATTTCCGAAAAACTCCTCTTATTGCCATGCATTCAAATAAAAGTAATAAAAACCAAGCCCCTTGGGCTAAAAAAGAAGAATTGTTGCAAAAGATTAAAGTAAATGATAGTTCTGAGGAGTGAGACTAAAGTCTTGCTGGAATGTAAAATAAAAAATTGAACTTCGTGCTGTCGCTCCTACTGGTAGTATCTTCGTAGGTGCTCGGTGTTCCACGGGTGCGGCAGTTTCTTTCCTTCCAATGTCTCTAGATGGTATGTGCCTTTCCTTTGCCACGACGTAACTCTGTAGGGTCCTTCCCAATTGGGGCCGAGTTTCCCTTGGGTAGGGTCCCTAGCAGCGCCCATGACCTTTCTAAGAACAAGGTCTCCAACCTGGAAGTCCCTGTGTCGAACCCGAGAGTTGTAGTGTTTAGCCATACGGTCCTGGTACCGAGCGAGCCTTTGTTCTGCTATTGCCCTGATTTCGTCTATTAGGTCCAACTGTAGCCGCATAGCCTCGTCATTTTTGTTTTCATCGTGGTTGTGCACCCTGTAGCTTGTGAGCCCAACTTCTGCTAGAATGACCGCTTCGCCTCCATACGTTAGTCGGAATGGTGTTTCTCCTGTGGGTGTCCTTGCTGTCGTCCTGTAAGCCCATAATATGCTTGGCAATTCATCGGGCCATATACCCTTTGCCCCCTCGAGCCGAGTCTTGATAATCTTGAGCAAGGATCGGTTCGTTACTTCAACTTGGCCATTAGCTTGAGGGTGGGCGGGGGAGGAATAGTGGTTCTTTATTCCTAGTTGCGAGCAGAAACCTCGAAAGGGGTCGTTGTCGAATTGCCGTCCGTTGTCTGAGACGAAGACTCTAGGAATTCCAAATCTGCATATGATGCATCTCCAAACAAAGCTTCGTACGTTTTTCTCCGTGATTGTGGCCAAAGCTTCAGCTTCTACCCATTTTGTGAAATAGTCGATGCCTACCACCAGGAACTTTAGCTGTCGTGCTGCTGTAGGGAAGGGTCCCATAATATCTAAGCCCCATTGTGCGAACGGCCATGGGGCCGTCATTGGGGTCAGCTCTTCGGTTGGTTGCCTAATAATGTTGCTGAACCTTTGGCACTTGTCGCAGGCCCTGACGTAGGCTTCGGCGTCCTTCTGCATGGTGGGCCAATAGTACCCTGCCCGCACAAGCTTGTGTATCAACGATCTGGACCCTGAGTGATTTCCGCAGATTCCTTCATGTACCTCTCTCATGACGTAGTCAGCTTCTTCCATATCCAAGCATCTTAAATATGGTCGGGAGAAACCTCTTTTGTAAAGGACGTCTTTTATCAGGACGAACCTTGCTGCCTGGACCTTGAGTCTCCTTGCGGCTTCTTTCTCGTCTGGTAAGACCCCGTTTTTCAAGTATGAAATTAACGGCGTCGCCCAGCTTCTGTCGGAGCATATTTCCTGCATGTTACTGAGGTTTATTAGCGGAGAAAGCTGTATGAAGGAGAGTACATTACCAGGGATGACCATTTGTTCTGCTGAGGCGGCTTTCGCGAGGCGGTCGGCTCGCTCGTTTTCTTCTCTAGGAATTTGGACAACTTTAGCTTCTAGGTCATCCACTCTCGCCTTTACTTCACCAAGGTACTTCTTCATCTTTTCGCCCTTGCACTCATAGTCTCCATTTATTTGGTTAGTGATGACCTGTGAATCGCAGTAGATGACTACCCTCGCGGCTCCTGCCGCTTTGGCGAGGTCGAGCCCTGCTATCAGAGCCTCATACTCTGATTCATTGTTAGTGGCAGGGAAATCAAGACGGACCATACATTCAATGGTGTCTCCTTCGGGCGATAATAGCACAATGCCGGCCCCTGCGGCTTGTCTGTTAGATGACCCGTCCGTATATATGCTCCATTGAGGGGACTCTGCTGCCCCCTTGTCTTCATCATGAGTGAACTCAGCTATAAAGTCGGCGACGACCTGTCCTTTGATGGCAGTCCGTGGGCGGTATTGAATATCAAATTCGCTCAGTTCTATGGCCCATAATGCCAATCGTCCCGCGGCCTCGGGACTGCTCATTGCTCGCCTTAAAGGCTTGTCAGTCAGGACGTTCACCGTATGGGCCTGGAAGTACGGCTTGAGTTTGCGGGCTGCCGTAACCAATGCAAAGGCAAGTTTTTCCATGGGCGGGTATCTTTCTTCGGCCCCATGAAGCGCTCGGCTTGCGTAGTACACGGGCTTTTGCACTTTCTCTTCTTCTCTGATCAAGGCTGCGCTAACCGCCGCGGGGGAGACGGCTAGATAGAGAAAAAGCTCCTCTCCTGGCTGCGACGGGCTTAGTAATGGTGGGGAGGAAAGGTAAGCCTTCAGTTCTTCGAACGCTTGCTGGCATTCGTCAGTCCACTCGAAGGATTTCTTCAATGTTCGGAAGAAGGGTAAACACTTGTCCGTAGCCCTTGACACGAACCTGTTTAGTGCCGCTATCTTTCCGTTGAGGCTTTGTACCTCCTTCACGTTTCTTGGTGGTGCCATATCCAGGATGGCCTGGATCTTGTCCGGATTTGCTTCAATGCCCCTCTGAGACACCATGAATCCTAAGAATTTTCCTGCCGTTACTCCAAAGGCACACTTTCCTGGATTGAGCTTCATATTGTAGGAGCGAAGTGTGTCGAACGTTTCTTTGAGATCTCCTAGATGATCTTCCTCCCTTCGGCTTTTCACCAACATGTCGTCCACATAGACTTGGACATTCCTCCCAATCTGCTGCGCGAACATTTTGTTCATGAGTCTCTGGTACGTTGCGCCTGCGTTTTTTAGGCCGAAGGGCATCACCTTGTAACAGAAGAGGCCTTGGCTGGTTACGAACGACGTTTTCTCTTGGTCGGCTTCATGCATTCGGATTTGGTTGTACCCCAAGAAGGCGTCCATAAAGCTCAGCAGCTGGTGTTGAGCCGTGGAGTCTACTAGGATATCGACCCTCGGGAGGGGGTAGCTATCCTTGGGGCAGGCCTTATTGAGATCGGTGAAGTCCACGCACATCCGCCATTTCCCGCTTGCCTTCTTGACCATCACCACATTTGCTAACCAGTCGGGATAGTATACTTCTCTAATAAAACTTGCTTCCCGTAACTTTCTGACTTCTTCTGCTATGGCTCGGTCTCGCTCGGGGGCAAACACTCTCTTCTTCTGTCTGATAGGTGGAAAGGCGGGCGATACGTTCAACCTATGCACCATGACTGAAAGATCTATTCCCGACATATCTTCATGATCCCACGCGAATACGTCCTGATTGCGTCTGAGGAAGGTTATGAGCTCCTGACGGATCGTGGTGTTAGCGAGCGTTCCAATTTTGGTCGTTCGACTAGGATCGGAATTGTCAAGGGGTATCTCTTCCAACTTCTCGACCGGCTTTGTTACCGTCCGACGCTCTTCTATGCTTAAAGCCTGAACCTGATCCTCCATTTCCATCATGGTTATGTAGCATTCGCGTGCGGCCATCTGACTCCCGCGCAGCTCGCCTACTCCGTAATCAGTCGGGAACTTGATCATTAGGTGATAGGTGGAAGTTACTGCCTTCCATGAGTTGAGCGTGGGTCGCCCGAGGATAGCGTTGTAGGCTGATGAGCAATCGACCACCAAGAATGTCACGTCCCTGGCTATTTGCTGAGGGTAATCGCCTACAATGACGGATAATGTGACTGCGCCTAATGGGAATACCCGGCTCCCGCCGAAGCCAACAAGCGGGGCGTTGGTTGGGATCAACCGCTCTCTGTCGATCCTCATCTGCTGGAACGCTGTATAGTATAGAATATCCGCTGAACTCCCATTGTCGACCAGCACCCGGTGCATGTTGTAGTCCCCCACACGCAGGCTGACGACGAGCGCATCGTCATGTGGATGGTGAAGGCGTCGCGCGTCTTCCTCTGAGAATCCGATTATGGGACCTTCTCTCCGTGCTATCTTCGGCACGACTCCCGTCAGCTGAACATTTTGTACCATCCGAAGATAGGTCTTGCGGGCTTTCTTGGATGACCCGGCGGCAGCCGTTCCTCCTACGATCATCCTGATATCCCCGATCGGAGGCCTCGGTCGCTCATTGTCCCGTCGGGGGTGCTGGTCTTGTGCGGGGGGATCCGCTCTCTCCTTGCTAACGAATCTCTGCAGCTTTCCTTGTCTGATAAGGGCCTCAATCTGCTGCTTGAGGTCATAGCAATCAGCCGTGTCGTGGCCGTGGTCGCGGTGGAAACGGCAATACTTATCCCTGGAACGTTTGTTGGGGTCGCTCTTCAGTTTTCCTGGGAACGTCAGAGCCTCTTCGTCCTTGATTTGCATAAGGACTTGATCCACCGGGGCTGTTAGCGGAGTGAAGCTCGTGAATCTTCCCCCCATTGGTCTAGGGCGTCTTTCTTCCCTCCGGTCTCCTGTTCTTGTCTTCTTGCGGCCTTGGTCCTGCCGATTGTCTTCCTGTCGTTCTCTTTTCCTGGGCTTCTCTTCCCGAGCTAATAGGGCATCTTCAGCGTTCATATACTTCGTGGCGCGGTAAAGAACTTCCGACATGGTCTTAGGGTCGTTTTTGTATAGGGAAAACAAAAACTTTCCCTTCTTCAAGCCATTCGTGAATGCCGCAACAAGGATCTTATCGTCGGCTTCGTCGACTGAGAGTGCCTCTTTGTTGAAGCGGGAGATGTAAGCCCTTAAAGTTTCATCTTCTCGCTGTTTCATGCTCATCAAGCACGCTGTAGACTTCTTGTATCGATGGCCTCCAATGAAGTGTGCGGTAAACTGAGCGCTGAGCTCTTTGAAGGTGCCGATGGAGTTTGGTGCCAGTCGGCTGAACCAAATTCTCGCTGCGCCCTTCAGTGTTGTAGGGAAGGCCCTACACATGATGGCGTCCGCTACTCCTTGAAGGTGCATTAGGGTCTTGAAGGTCTCCAGGTGGTCCAGCGGGTCCTTGACCCCGTCATAACTGTCTATTTGTGGCATGCGGAATTTGCTTGGTAAAGGGTAGGAGTTGACGGTGGCGGTGAACGGCGAGTCAGTTCGGTTGACAAGGTCGTCCAGGTCGCTTGATACTCGTCCCTTGAGAGCATTCATCATAACCTCCATTTGTTCCTTCATGGCCTGCATCTCCGCGATAACAAGTGGCGGAGCAATCTCTGCGAGGGAGGGGATGCTCGTGTTCTGTCATTCTGGTTTGCTCGGGGCGTTGCTGGCCTGGGGGCCTTCCTGATTTCTCCTGTCGGCGCTAGTTCCCTCTTGCTCTGCTCCTTGGTTGTTGGGGGCTGCATTCTTCTGTCTCAGTTGCTCTTCTAGGTCGTGATTTTGTTTGGTGAGGCGCTCTACGGCAGCGGCGAGTGTCCTCACCTGTCTTTCAAGAGCAGTCGTAGGGGCTTCTTCTTCTTGAGCGTCGTTGGTTGTCGCCATTGAGCGAGTGAGTACCATGTAACTCTTTTGTCTAGGAAGCGAGAACGTGCTACGTTTCCCACAGACGGCGCCAACTGATGAAGCCGAAAATAGTATCACCAGTGAGTCACACGTTCCTCGTACGATCAAACGGCACCTGCACAACGAAAAGGAAGAACCTAGCAGAGAGTACCGGTGTGGTACCGGCCAAACACCCTCCGAAGGTCAAGTTAGAACTATTCTCACTGCTCTAGAGTGCTAGAGAGGGTAAATTATGCGTACCTCAGTTTGTGAGGATGCTTGGGCTTTTATACTAGTAGAAGGTTGACCTCTTTACCTTGGAGTAGAAGTCCTTTCCTTATAGGAGTCCTTTTGAGCGTATTTTACGGGATCTTTTCCTTATGGGGATCCTTTAAATATTATCTAGCGTGGGAAGCAAGTAAACTCGTTCCCGGTCCGTCAGCCTCAATTTTCCTACGTCACCTTTGTTATACCGTCAGAATTTGAGCCGTCAACCACGGAGTCAGCTGATCCTATGACCGTCAGCATAAGCACCGTCTACTACGCCTAAAGAAAAAGTATTAATCCGTCGGCTTTATGTCCGTGTGGTTTAAGCTCTCCTTTTATCCTCATCATAATTCACACTAAACCTTCATAATATGATTCAAACACATATAAGAATAGAAATTAAATTAGAAACAATTAAAAACCTTATAAGAAGCGACAAAATAGAAAAACAGGGAAAAAAAATTAAAATATTTTGAAAAGAGAGGGCTAACCGGATTTTTAATAGCATCATCTTCGTGTTTGTATTTCTTGTATCAAGGAGTTGAAGACTTTTTTTCAAGACCTCATTCAGGTATTATAAGGAACATCTTTCCTTTCCATACAATAGTTAAAACAAAATAAATATTATATAATCCATAGAACTTCAGAAAACCATGAAAAATACAAACCTCTCTTGTAAGGTCAAATTCACATAATTAAGCCTATCACCATCTAATTTTTTACAATAAAATATCCAATTAGAATGGTTACAAAGTATCTCCCATATGCCACACACAGAAACCTAATTGAAAAAAGAAATGAAGAAAGAAAAGCAATTTAACACTTTCTAAGAAGAAGAAAGCGGACTGGAGACACAGGAGAAGACGTTACTATGTTGCATACGTTTAAAATTTGTGGAGCACCTACCTTTAGGATTTGTGGAGGAAGATTTTAAAATCCAAATAATAAAACCAAAAAACCTATAATGGAATATAGCGTTAAAACCTGCCAAAAATATATCTGTGAAAACCAAAGGTTCTCTACCGTACATAGAGAGATGGTGAAGAATCAGAATGAACTTGAAGTTTTTGAGTTTTGTCTCAAGAAATATAAACTGAAATTTATTAGGAAATGTGTAAAGTTTATAACTACCGGCGGGAACAATGCAACTGAACACCAACAGGCAACAATAGCAAAAGAATTGTACTGAAATGGTTTGTATAAAAACCAAATGAAAAGATGCATTGTTTTGTGTTTTTAATGGTAGACATGGTATTAATTTATGTAACCATGTGGCGCAATGAGGACTGATCAATAAAAAGTCAAACGTTTCGACTATTAGTTATTATATAAACTAGATGGGAGTGAGACTGTGCATGTGTAAGTGCTGGGAATGCTAGGAGTTGTGTCACGGGTTCGACTCCCCTACTGTGCATGTGCAAGTGCTAGGAGTGAGATTGTTGGGCGAAGGCCTAGTGGGATGAGTCTAGCATCTTGCTAGAGGTGGAGGCCAAGTTGGGCTGAGTCTTAATTGACACATTAGAGTTGGGCTTCCACCCTTTAAAGAAATAAAGTTGTACATTTACTATGAGTTATAGCTTTTGGTGCAGTGAGTAAGTGGTTGACCTTAACCATTACCAATCCCTCAAACCTTCAAATATAAAGTCAAGTAAGGTCCTCGAGATAACCTCAAGAAAGGAACAAAAAAGTAAGTCTAAAAGTCATCTTGAGAGAGAATTTTCACATCAAATAAGCATTTTTAGATTGAGCAAGGCAGAGGATCATACTTCTACAATTAATTAATTAATTAGTTATTTTTTTAATTCTTAACATGCAAGGAAAGAACATGCTTTTATCATTATTTTTCTTAACGAACAATACTTTTACTTTTATCGTTCTTTTTTTAAACAATTGATCAAGACAAAAGATTTATCCTTCACCCTCGCAAAAGGAACTTCCAACTATCCAAGCATGATAGGCATCCACAAGATCTTAAAGGCTGAACGGAGGGTTCTAACTGCAGGTACGTTATTAAAATATTAGATATGATATATTTAACTGTATGCACATGCTTGTATTAATTCATTTATATAACTATGAATAAAGAACAAAAAAATATAGAATAATTCGTAGATGTTAATTATAAATTAATGGAATAAACTAAATAAACAGAATAGAAATATATATAAGACCATGTTGGATTGATTTTGTCTGCGACAACAAATCTTATTTAACCAGTTAAAAGGGCGGAGTTTTAAGCCCATTACGTTTACGCGTGCTTAGGCTGCCGTTTTACATCACACTTTGCTGCAAAGAAACACTTGAATGCATTGTTGATATCACCAAAAGCCTATAATGTAACTCAGTAACATTATTTAGTTCTCTATTTTGATTTTTTTCAATAGAGAGAATTCGGATTCCGACACCTACCCCCCCACCCCAAAAAAAAAACATAAAGAATATTTTAAAAAATAGTGGGATTGAATACTTTTTTAAATTTTTTAAGGAAAATTATCATTTTCATAATTATATATTGATTTCTTTTCTTGATTCATTTTTAGTTAAATAATAATTTTTCTAGTAGTTGCCCTGAAGTAATGATAAATCTACTTGTATAGACGTCAGATCAATTATAATCATTGTTTGTGCACATCATCTCAATAACCATTGTTAATTAAATTTTATTAATTTTGTGCACAAACAATGATGGTTTGCACCAAGTGAATTTATTCCTTGTTTAACCCGAATCAGCGAATCCAGCATCATCAATAACATCCCAGAAGTCTTGCATTCGTTTTAAATGTCTTATCCTACCTCCTAATTTTTCATGAGATTTGAGGATTTCATTAAAGTCTCCGGCACAAAAACAAGGAATATCAAAGCATCTGCTAAGACTTCCCAATAAATTCCATGATTTAGGGTGATTGTGTTTTAGGAGCACCATAAAAACCTATAAACCGCTAAGCATTGTCTTTCCCCTTGTTAATGATGACATCAATATGGTTGAGAGTTGATGTTTAGACCGACACATCTGTTTCACCATTTTGTGATGTTTCACCATTCCACAAAAAAAACCAAACCACCACCTTGAGTTTCTCTTGACACACATGCTTATGTCCAAAATTAAATTTCTTCAACACACTAGATAGCCTCACTTCATCTATGATCTCATGATCTCAATAACTGTTGTTAATTAAATTTTATTAATTAATAACAAGGAATATTTTATCATTACAAACCAAGGAGAACCCTTTGCTGCCACACCAATGAAAAAATCATTTCCTTCTACACCAACGATTCCCAATAACGCAACCATCTTGGAATAGGAATTTGATACAATTTATAATTACTCTCCACCTTGAATCAAATACAATCAAGCAATCTTGATGCTTTTTGCATGAACTACACCTTAATATCCAAGCAAGCTATTCTTGAAGAAGTTGATTATCATTTCAACATCTATATCTATATAATATCTAAAAAAAAATGTAATGTAGTATTTATTGTTACTATACTTCTGTTGAGCCATATCAACGGCTACATCATCTATATATTTCCAAAACTTTTTTTTTTTTTTTTTTGATATAAGATAGAATTCTACTCTAACCTAATCTAAGTGTATATGTGTGTGAAGTTCCTTCCTGGAGACTTGAACCCCAGTCTTTGCTCCCCACACCCCACAAATACTTATACTTGTGGAGTGACCATCGCATCAAGGGTGTGCGGTGGTTATTTTTCCAAAACTTTCATTATCCTTTTAAATTGTTTTTCTCCTTATTAATTTCTCACCCTATAATTTCACTTCTTCTAACATTTCCCCCTTACTTTTACATTTTTATCTCCCCACTACTTCATGCCTTAACGTTGCGATTTCTCCACCCTTAATCTTCCTTTCATTTTGGCTATTTTTCTCCCATTTTATTTAATATAAAAAATTTTCTATTATCTCTTCAATTCAATCTATATTTTGCCCACACCAAAAGGTGAATACCCCCTCTCTCTCTCTCTCTCTCTCTCTCTCTATATATATATATATATATATATTCTTTTCTTTCTCTCTTTTGGTGTATTTTTAATTCTTTACTACACCTTTAACTTAGGTTAATGAATTTTTGAAATCCACTTTGAGCTGATGCAATTGATTGTGTTTTAATTTGATTTCTTTCTTCTTTTCTTTTCTTTTCTTTTCTTTTCTTTAATTGTTAGATATAATTCTAGGACATTATATAGTATATAATGATATAATATAATTCTGTTATGTAGCTTGGCTTGAATAATTTGATATTAACAACTATACCTTTTCTTCTTAGTATTCTTCTACTCATCTTCTTTTATATAAATTTGATGTTTCTCTCACATTCTCCCCAAAAAAACGTGATTACTCTCTCTCTCTCTCTCATTTATTCTTTCTTGCAGCTCTACTTTAGATTGATAATTCTTTGTGTTTTTTGTATCTCTATTTTAGGTTGATACATTTTGGTGGTATGTTTTTTGAGTTCGCCATCACATATACTCTCTCATCCTCTTATAATTTTGGTTTAAGTTAATTCTCAGATATTTTAGAAGTGATAATTTGAGTTTATATTAAAATACAATCTACATGGCTATGTATTTGAATATGCCTATCAATTATTTGAGTAATATCAATTGTAAATTTGTGATGAGGTTTAATTATCATGATAGTCTATTTAAGAGAATGAGAAATTTGAATAATTAATTAAAATATTTTACTTGTACCAAAAAAAAAAAGAGGAAAACATAACACACTATAGAAAAAGTTTGAAAAATATAAACCATTTCAAAAAAGAATAATATCAATCAAATATGCCTAAATTTCTCAACAAATAATAATAATAATAATAATATGATATATTTGTAGGGATAGAGAGATGGAAAATACCTATAAAATAGTTAAATTTTAAGGAAAAGAAATTATCTTCAATAAATTTTAGATAAAGCTGCGAAGGTGTGCCCTTGTTCTTTGGTTGGATTGTCTTTGTCTTTGGTGTACCCCCTCCTGGGGTTAGTGGGCTAGCACAAACACTGGATCGAAATTGCGCTGGTATGTATTCCTGTCATCGGCCGCTTGCTCAACCATTCATTTACTGAGCTATTTTTAGAAATTGGAATAGTTTCTCGCTATATGAGTGAAAGTTCAACGATCAAAAGATGCATTCTTGAGCTAAAAGCTCGTTTATTCTATTCATTCACTATATTCGAATGAAATTCAAAGCCTACTCTTGCATCCTCGAGCTAAGTACCTACAGGATGAGCAGCTAAGTTAGAAGGGTCTTTTTCCTAAGTGATAAGTATGGAATCCTAAGCCCCCCAAAGATAGGCAAAAAGGTAGTTTTCCTGCTTATAAATTATACATTATACCATATTACAAAATGATTATATATTCTCATGTATTGCATGGTTCTACAATTAGTTTAAAGCAAACTTGTGTGCTCGTCTACCTCAAACCATTGTCAAAGGTGCACTATACATAATCTTATCTCGAACTTCACCAAGACCAAGCCTTAAGATTTGGTACCAGTTGATTTGTGATAGCAATATTGTAATACCTTTTTTTTTTTTTTTGGTGAGTTAGGGTTAGCAAAATTACATTCTCAAGTTCAAGAAAATAAAAATGTCTACATATGAGAACAATATTTAATATGGTTTGGCAAACTTGTTGGGTTAAAATAACCTTGGTTAATTAGTTCATTTACTCAAGTTGATTAATTAGATCAAATTACATGTAAATCGTGGAGGTACAAAAAAAAATCACTAAATTAACTAAATACAACGGAAATTAAATTGAAATGGTGATTTGTTGACAAATGGGGAAAACCTTTCACAAGGCAAAATCTTCACCGGGTGAATTTAAGATTACCACTCCCAAGAATTTACTAATCAATAATCAAGTGGTTACAAGTATGAGGAATCTTACCACTACCTTGGCCTATTCTGAACCAACCTATAGTTGAACCCTTACTCTAACACCCAATTAGAGTTGATCATGTAGTAGACTTCTTTCCTTTGTTGCACAAATCTCCATTCTGTGACTAACTCCTTTGCACGAATCCCAGTATGTGATTAACACTAACAACTTGAATGATTGTTGTTGGCTACAAAATTCTTCACTTCATAAACGATGAAGATTAGGAAGTAATTGGTTACAAAATCCTAAGGCGTACAAAACACAATAGCTTCTTGCAGAGTGTATGAGTTCTAGGCTTTTGTTTCTATGTATGATGACTTTTAAAATAAGACTTATATATGACTAGGGTTGTAAGAAGAGAAACTCTAATCATTCAAGTTATCATGGGCCAAATTTTAGATCTGGAAATTCTGAAATCATAGATGTTGATAGCTCGAGCTTCTCCATTAATCTTCGATAGCAACATCTGTCGAGCTTATGTCGAGACTAAATGAAACATTTTTCTTCACTTGTTTCTTGGATCAACCTTCATGTCTTTAATGATACCACTTGATATGTTTGAACAACATACTTTTTGATACATTAAACCAAACTTAGATATACTCAATTACAAGTAAAATGCATTTTGCCAAAAGGTTAGCCAATTACATAGATCAATAATATGCCCCTAACACAACTCAAAGGCTATGTCCACGGATAACACTAACCAAAATCCATTATCAATGATATGGATTACAAGCATTATCTCAAGAACCAAAAAAAAACCCACAATCCCACAGCCCCAAAATACACCCAATAACTTGTTCACACTTGAAAGTTTACATTTAGGCCACTAGAACGACTTGCTATGTGTCAATTTTAATGAATTATCCTTAACCAAGTGATTAAACAAACGAAACTAGATTGCAAGCTCAAAGAACAAAAAATAACGCAGTGGAATAATAAACTACAGTGCGCACATATAAGGACAAGATCTTTTCCGGAGAAAAACCCTTAAGGGACAAAAACTCTTCACCATAATTTACTATGAATATAGTTGTAGTATATAACATCTTTATAAGCCTCCAATTAAGAAATGTACATATAATTTAGCCTCTAGCTCTTGCTAGCAACATATTGTACTAGTCATTTCTCTTCATAGTCTCCAATCACAAGTTGAGTACACCGCTCGCAAGTCTGATCTTTCGAACACTCTAAAGCCTATTGAAGATTTTAGCAAGTCTTTGTGGTTTTCTAGCATTTCAAATCACTCAAGGCTATGCTTAGTGTTTCGATGAAGTTTTCCTCTCAAATATGGTCAATGGGAGAGGGTGAAGGTATAGGAGAATACAAGAAGTTTTCTCTAAGGGTACAATAGTGGCCTACCTATATTCTATTGAATTAGGGTTTTATTATCGTGCATACATAGGTTATAAACCAATGGTTGGATGACTGCACTCAAATCTAAAAATCAGATCTGGAAACTTTTCTAAGCACGTTTGGTTGACCAAATTGTCGAGCGAGGTTCGAGCGAACTGCTCTGTAACTCTTTTCTTGATGCTCAGTTGACCCAACTCTTCAGAATCAGCACTTACTTTCAACCTTGTTCTTTGTGAAGATCAAAAAGAACTTAATCCAAATAACCCTCTAACTGCTAAATCAAACTGAAAATATGGACTCAACACTACGAATTTGGTAGGAAACACTCAATGACTTGATTGGAGTATTGGAGATGGTTGATATGTGGATGGCAGTGGTGAGAGGCTTTTGACGATGGTAAAGAGATGCTAGAGAAATCTGACGACAACATACATAGAAACGTTGGAGAAGACATGCACTACAGAGAGAATGCGAAGAAGTCACAGTTTTTGGCTCTGATACCATGTTGGGATTGGGAATGTAAGTGATTCTATCTTGAATGATGGCAATATGGTAGGGAGGAGTGCTATACATAGATTATAGGGAGAGGCCAGAGAACTACGATAGTAGAATAACGACAACATAATAACAGTACGTTAAGAGCCATAGAGTCATCATGTGATTCCTGTGTTAACAAAAATTTAGTATATATAATGCTATGATTCTAATGTTATTGCCATGATTTTTGTCATTGTTGCTAAATTCTATGCCTCTCTCTCACTCTAAGACTTAGCTCTAAATAAAATGGAATCTTAGTGATTGAATGAGAAGATGAAAAAGCATAATTACGTTTTCTATCTCGTTGTGTTGTATTGCAAAGCAGTGCCATTGGAGTCTTCTCTTAAGGTTCGTTTGATTGGAAAGATGGAAAAATGAGAGGATAGAAAATATTTTAATTTCCCTCATTTAGGTTTGGTTAGGAAGAAAGGAAGCAGGACCACTTAATTTTTTTTTTTATAAAAAAAAAAAAAAAGACTAATTAGGCATAAACAAAATACAAAAATAAATATATAAATAGAATAAACGAAATAAAGTCAGAACTTAAGTGAAGAAAGGATTAAAAAGGAAGTAAGGGCAAGAGAAAAAAAAAAAAGATGAACGAACAAAGAAGAGGCAAGGAAAAACTCAAGGGCCAAATAATCTTTCACAATTTTGTCAAGTTTTCTTTTTTATTTTCACACTATTTTAGAGAGATTGTGATTTGATAGACCCGGAGGAAAAACAGCTGAATCCTACCACTTTTCACTCTCCCTCTCCCTTCTAACCAAACAGCTCTCTCACACCGTTTTTTTTTTTTTTTTTTTTTTTTTTTTTTTTTTTTTTTTAACTAAAATCGACCTAACCAGCCATACACTTAAGCTTGCTTTGACTTTTGCAATAATAACACACCTTTTTTCTTGTACAGTGCCTGTTGTTTTTAAGGAGACAAAAGGGCCTGGTCAAGATGTTACAGATATTGTGCAGAAACTATGGAATAACTGGGAGCTACGAGTTCTGGTCCTTCTCAGTCTCATCTTGCAACTATCTCTTTCTTACTTTGGGAGACGTAGAAGATATGGTGTTCAAACTTGGATACATATCTTTCTTTGGATTTGCTACCTTGCAGCTGATTCAGTGGCAACGTTTGCACTCGGAGTCATTTCTAGTAAACAAGGAAATTCATCATTCAGTGTTAGCACTGCTTCTCAAGAACAAAATGAGCTTATGGCATTCTGGGCACCATTTATGTTGTTGCACCTTGGTGGCCAGGACACAATCACAGCGTACGCGGTACAAGACAATGTTTTGTGGTTGAGGCATTTGCTTTCACTATTTGCTCGATCAGGTGTGGCAATCTATGTTGTTCGCACATCTTGGAAGGGTAATTGGCTTTCATCTCTTACTATTCTCATGCTTTTTGCTGGATTCATCAAGTATGCAGAAAGGATATGGGTCATGCGATCAGCAAATCGCCGTCCAAAATTGGGCCCACAACAAAAATATGATGAACTTGACAGTTTTCCAATATTTAGGCCTCTCTTTTTAAATCAGAAGATCGGCTATAAATTTCAACGAAACAGCAAGGAACAATTCATAAATTATAATTCTAAAAAGGCATTTGCAGTAATTGAAATTGAACTCGGACATGCTTATGATACTTTCTACACCAAGATACCTTTGTTTTCTACGAAACTGGGTTATTTCTTCCGCTTCATCAGTTTTTCTACCATCGGTTTTGGGTTTGTATTCTTCCTCATAAAGGAGTGGCACAATCATCTACAAACAGATTTGATTATTACTTACCTATTATTTGGTGGAGCTGTTGCCATAGAGATATATGCTGTGATTTTATTGATCACCTCGGATTTGGGAGTACGTTTTTTAAAGAAGTACACAGACATTCCCCCTCCAAAAACCATTAGATGTCAATTGTGCAAACAAAGGTGGTCAAACTCAATGGGTCAATTCAATATGCTTCGTTTTTGTACGAGAAATAAGCTTGGAACTTCCCAGAGAACCCCACAATTCTTTGTTGTCTTGGAAGTGTGGTTCTTCAATCAAATATTACCGAGACTAAATGGAAAGCTGGATATGCTTAGAAAGCTGGATATGCTTCACTATAAGTCTGACGAGAAGATCAGTGAAGAACTGAAAAGCTTGGTCTGGGAAACATATAAGGAAAAATCAAAGTACCAAAGACCAGGGTTTTCCGAAGACTATAACAGCTACATATCTTCGGATAAAAATGTACAAGTGGAAATTTACGAAAGAATTATCATCTGGCACCTTGCCACAGATCTCTGCTTGAACCTTGATAATGAGAACCCAGAAGTTTATAATAAGCAACTGCAAATGATCAAGAACATATCAGATTATCTGATGTATATACTTACCATGTGTCCTTCCATGTTATCAACTGGAAATGCAGAAATCAGTTTTAATAAGGCTTGTGAACGAGTTCGGGAAGCACTCAAAAATTACCCAGAATCCAGCTCATTGTCCCTTGCTTGTGAGAAAATAATGTCATATCTATCTACCAAAAATAAAGATTATTTCCTAGCGTGCGATGATGAAGATCCATCAGATTCCCTTCTGGTATATAATGCATTACAGGTTGTGAAAAACTTGAGAGAATCAGGACAAAAGTGGGAGATCTTGACTAGATTTTGGGTTGAGAACCTAGCTTATGTTGCAATTCTTTGTGAAGGAAGAAACCATGCTAAACAGCTCCTAAAAGGGGGGGAGTTTCTCACGCATGTCTGGTTTTTGATAGAGCATCTCAACCTCAAAAAGAGTTTTCAAATGCTAATAGAAGTGGAAAAAGATATACCAATATCGTTCTCAATACTATAAAGGACTCGGGATATATATATATATATATATATATATATATATATATAAAATGGTAAAACTTAAGTCCAGTACATTTACAATATTAGGTTTTCGATTGAATTCCATTACTTAGTTGTATTGACTAATAAAATATAAATTGTGTTTTCTTTTTTATGGTAGCTTCTTCTTTTTTTTTTAATCTAACCCTAATTATATTTATGGTGTAATAAGCAAAATGAACACTTTCATTTCAAAATAATGAGAGAAAATTCCAATCTTTAAAATAAGAAATGCCCATTTTGATTGTCACCCGCATTCTAAAATCGTTGGGTCACACGAACTTATACTAGTAACAACAAACAAGCTTGAAATAAACTTAAACTCTTCTTCTTTCTTTTTCTTTTTGTTCCCCCTTTCTTTTTCTGAAGAATAATATTTTCACTTTTAAATGGCATTGCTTTGGAACAAACCATTAGGCAAGGTAAAGGATTCATAATTTGATTTTTTAAATGTATATCATTGCTTTTGGTTTATTAAATTTTTAATATTGAAAAATTGTTGAACGACATGTAGCATAAGAAGAACTAGATTATAACATTTTGTTGGTAACAATGGAAAATCAAAGAGTGTATATAAAAGACTGGGTTGCCATCTTCGCTAATTGCTGGACTTCCTTGAATATGGGTTCAGGAGCAACTTTGATTTGTAGACTTTGAAACATTCTCTTTTGGGTTTGGATATCTTCTAGGAGAATCTCTACTTCCTTGTTGTCTGTATTTATGGTTGCTAGCTCATCCGCTAAATTTTCTAAGTTAACAAGTAAGATGGCTTTTCTATATATCCTTTTTTTTTTATTTTTTTTATAAAACAACAAAAATTTTGTATCTCAATTATAGTTATACTATCTAAAGAACAATAATTCTCACAAAATTTATTTATTTATTCATATTTAAAATACCATCAACTTGACATAACAATACAATACATATTTAAAATATCATCAACTTGACATAACAATACAATTAATGCTCATCCAGGTTTTCTCAAAAAAAAAAAAAAAAAACTCATCCAAGTAGTTATACTATCTAAAGAACAATAATATTTACAACATTTATTTATTTATTTACAATATAACAAAGGATAGTATAAAGGAAAAAAACTAAGTTTAAAAGTAAATAAATTTTAAATTTTAAAATAAAAAAGAATCTTCTAAAACAACATAAACAATGTTCAGACTTGTGGAAAATGGGTATTTAATCCAAACCTAATCCACAGTGTATAGTGTGGGTTCTTGGATAGGCAGTATTGGCATGCAAATCTACAAAATCACCTCCACAAAGACAAAAAATGAGAGTATTTAAGATAAATGATTATGTAGTAATCATAATTATTCAATTTAGATGGAGAAGAATTTTAAATGCAATTAACATCCTACTTTAAGTCTATAAAAATTACAAACTCATAAGACTCACCAAGAAGTGGAGAATAAGGGTAAACCCATTGGAAAGCACTACAATAATCACCATATACTATAACAACATCAGAATTTTCTTTTTCTCAAATTTTAAAGGGCTTGCTTGAGTTGATTATTTTGATTTATTGAGAATTAATCAATCCATTTAGGCAATAAAAACTTGTCAAAAGTAGCAGAATTGGTCTAGAATATTACAAGATAGATTGGTAAACAGCCTATTGGGAAGATTTTAGGGACAACCATTCGGGTAGCACCCTAACTAATGACTCTATGGAACAATAATATAGAATTAGGAATCAATAATAATAGAAAGTCATTTTGCAAGAAAAAAAAAATGAATCTATTTTGTTTACTTAAAAAAACCTTACTGTAACAACATCCTTTATTGCTTGGGAAATTTCTAGAACCATGTGTCTAACCTACTCAATTGTTTTGCCTTGAGACAATGCATAGTTATAATCATACCCTCCAATTTCTGCAACCATTTGTTTCAAGCTTTTCAGCACAATGTATAAAACATTAAAAGAAACACCCCCCCAAAAAAAAAAATAATAATAATAAATATAGTTTTGTATTATATGATTAATTCAAATGACCTACCCCTGCAAAATTCTTTCTAAGTCCACCAAAAACCAATGCGGCTTGATCCAAGTAGGGGGAGAAAGGAACTCTGCTGTTAGAGCTGTGAAATTATAGAACATAACAAAAAAAACTTTCATCGTAATATAACCTTGTCGATAATATTGGGTAATAAGGTGTGATAGGCAAAAAACGGATTGACCTCTTATGATGAATTAATTGATTAATTAGCTAAGTTTATTAATTAATCAAATTAACATACAAAATGCGTGGTAGCACAAACAAATCACCAATTAAACTAAGTGCAATGAAAATTAAATTGACACAGTAATTTGTTTACGAATAGGAAAAACCTACACGGCAAAAACCCCACCGGGTGATTTTAAAGTCACCACTCTCGAGAATCCAATATTATCAAAACAAGCGGTTACAAGTAAAGGAATCCCAGTACCTTATATCAACCTACAGTTAAACCTTTACCCCAATACCCAATTGGACTTGTTTTGTAGTGACAATCTCTCCTTTTGATGCACGGCTCCTAATACTTGACTAACCAATTACACGGATCCTAGTACTTGATTTCAATCAACAACTAGAGAAGGTTGTTTGTTGCAAAGTTTTTCAATTCATCTAGACAATGAAAATCGAGAAGATGCTTGGTCACAAAACCCTATGGTGTACAAACACAGCAACTTCTTCACGAGAAAGATAAACGAGGGCAAATTCTATCTCCAGTCACAATTTTCTTAAACAAACTTCGCTCAACACTTGTGCAACTTGTGTCCTCTTTGACGGCCTTAAAATAATCTTTTTATATGTCTAGAGTTGTGAGAAAAGAAAGCTCAAACTTACAATCACAGATTAGAGTCAAAACAGATTTGAAACTCTGTTTTTCATAAACCTCAATAGATAGCTATCTATCGAGCTACTGTCGAGCCACGGGGCTGGAACAGCTCTTAAAGCTCGATAGATACTAGCTGTCGAGCTTTAATGACAAGCACTTTCTCAACTTGAATCTTGGACAGACTTGCATGGGTTTAACATTTGGTCTTGAAATAAGGTTTCTTGAAATATTAAACACATTCTAGATTTATCCAAATACAAGTGCGTTTTGACAAAGGATTAGCCAATTACATAAAATAGTAACATATATTCCTAACAAGTGAATCACATATGTCCTAACAATCTCCCTCTTTGGCACTTCGTGACAAAACCATAACAAACAAATGAATATATGAGAGAAGTCATAAATTACTCAACTCATATTCACTTGTTGAATATAATAAAATCTATCCTAACATAAACTCTTGAAAAACTTTGTAAGAAGAGAGTTTATGACAAGTAAACTTTGACAACCTATATTTCTAAAACACATTAAACAAAACACATTAAGGCATCTTTGTGTGAAACAGAAATAATAGATTGCATACAAGTAATAAGAAGCATGTGCACAAAGAGAGAAAAGAAACAACACATGTAAGGGTAGGTAAAAAAAACATACATTAACATATAAATAAAATAAGTACAATGTATGTCAATAATGGTCATAAGACCCATGTACAAAGTATAAATGTATCTAAAAAAGAGAAAAGAAAAAGATACAAATAATCCTCACTACATCTCTCAAATATCAACACTCCTCTTAACAAAATGGTCATATACTAACTCTCCCCCTAAGTATGACTACTCTCATATCCAAAACTACTTCCCCTTTTTGTCACAAGTGACAAGGGTAAGAGTGTCAAATAGACATCGCATCTGTACCGGAAGAGCTAGCATCTCCATCATCATCATCCTTGGAAGCAGTAGCAGCATTATCATCATCATCATCCTCAGAAGCCTCTGGAGTAGGTGGAGAAGTCTCAGAAACGAAGCCACCCATGACCGCCTGCCGTCATGCAATACGGCCGACATAAATGTTCACCTGATACAGCTCAATAGAAAGTGTATCAAGGCGAGCATTCATGCGCTGAAGTTGCACCATGATGTCTCCAAGAGTCACATCGCCCGTAGAAGAGGAGGGAGTGGATGTGGATGGAGCAAATCAGGATGGAGCCAAACGGGTGGGAGGAGTTGCTAACCCAGACTGCCTCGACCTAAACTGCACCTTACTTCGTTTGATGGTAGCAACATCTATGGCACACATGTAGGTAAAGTGGTCAGATGCTGGAAAGGGAATAGAAAAATGGTATAAGATCCTTGTGATAGCGGAAGGGAAGATGAGTTTATCACGGAACGCCGTATCCCTATAGACATCTATGGTAGAAAGAAAAAAGTGAGAAGGAAAATCTATAGTAAGATGCTCAAGAAGGGACAACAAAAATTGAGCATAAGGCTCTGTGATAGGGTTATAATGAAATAGAGGGTGAAGAACAAAAGTCATAACCATGTTCAAAAACCAAGGGCCTTTTGCAAAGCCTGAATAGTAAGTGAATTGACGCTCACCTCATTCAGAAGGGCACTCACAAAAGGCAAATATAAGCTCGTCTTTAGACACAGTCCTCAGACGATCACAACCAAGATAGTCAAGAAACTCTACCTTGGGGACAGAGCACATCTGCAACAATCTACGATGTGACAACAATGCGCATACCTCAAACGCGAGTGATGAAATGAGGTATTGAAAAATCAAATCCATGCATGTTGGAGTAAAAATCCTGGATCAGCATGGATGGACATGTGACCGAGACGTTACACAGTAACTCCCAACCCCAACTGTGAATGACAGTGGGTAAGTCAGTGTCAGTGAAGACCGCTAGGATGACTTGGCGTTCAAAATGAATGCCTCGTCGAGAAAAGTTCTTCGAGAAGGCCTTTCAAGCATCCTCATCATGAAACTGAATAGATGAAGGAGTAGGATCAGACAAAGTGGATGCCTCGAAACGAAGAGGGTTCCAAGACAAAGTAGACTTGCATTTGGGTGCCATAGACACAAACTAACACAAACAGAAGAGAGAGGGAGAGAGAGAGACAATCAAAAAAGTCCCAAAAACAATTCAAGTATATCAAGATATATTGAAGAGAAAGAATGTATGCATGGGAATGTATGAACATGTGACATGCAATATAAAAAGCATCATGGGCTTAGCCCAATCCAATCCTACCAGCACACAATCAATTGTACACATCTAAATGCATGATAATACTGTTATAATGCTCATGTGATGCAATACATGAGGTTTAAAGATCATTTAAACAAAAATCCCATCCCAAAATTTCAACAAAAACTCAACAATTTTGAAAAACCCCAAAATTTTCAAAAACCCCAAAACCTAGGTCTAAATGCATGAATAATAAGAGAAAAGGAGATCATACCAAGTGATTTGAAGCAAGGAAAGGCCGAAAATCACGTGGGTTTGAAGGTTTTGGGAGAAAAGTGAGTGTTTGGGAGGTGAGGAGACAAGTCTGTCAAGAGAGAGATCAAGAAAAGTGAGAGAGAGATTGAGAAAAACATCACTTAAATAGGAACTTCATAAAACTCGATCAATCTAGATATGTCGAGGAGGTGTCGAGGTTTAAACGTGTGTCCAGCTATCGAGCCATCCATCGAGGTTCTGTAGAGGAACAATTCAACAGAAAAGTTTATAAAGAAGCTCGATCGATCCACCTAGCTATCGAGGAGCTATCGAGGACCCAATAAGTTTGTCGATTGATCCACCTAGCTATTGAAAGGTGTCGAGATTGCGATAAAAAAATAGCTGAAGGACTTGATAGATAAGCCAAGTGTCGAGATTGCTTAAAAATAGTTTTTCAAGAAGGGAAAACACAGATATGAATACAATCAAACATGCAACTCAACCAAGAATCCAAACAACATTTTAACCTCTCAAAAACATCTCTCAATAAGAAAAATGTCAAGCATTTTGATCCCAAAACACACACACACTAAACAAATCTAACTAATTTTATATTCTAAAAACAAGTTAAGAAAATTTAGTGAGCATATATTAACACATGTAAATCTTGTGATAGCCAAATCACGTTGTACCTACACATGTATCAAGAGAAGCAAAGAATAATGTGTGTTGTGTGTGAGAAACATTGCAAGATTACATAAGTGTCTACATGTTATGAAGATTTGAGATATGAGAAAATCACTTTAACTCACACACAATCATAACTGTTTGATGGGGACTATCACCTTTGAGATACATCCTATAACTCCCACATCTCCTAGAAGACATGCTTGCAATCATATTTGAATCATTCTATTCTTTTTGCTTTTTATTTTTCTTTGCATATTTTTCTTTTAAGCAAACTATGCATGGACATATAAGAGATAGAAAAGAAATATCCAGTGATGTTAAGCTTTTAATATTGCACTTTTGCTATGTCGAAGCATACAGATGTCATTTTATAATTGGTGGGCAACAGTAGTGAGATGGTTATTTATACCTTTCTCTTAGAATTTTCTAGTCCTTCCCGTCAAAAAAAGTGATACAAGTGTTAAGTACGAGAAATAACTTAACCTTACTCATCACAAATACGAGCAACAAAGCTTACTTGCTTAGTTGTACATAGAGATGCTCATCTAAGTTACAAAAGATATAAAGTTTAGAAAATTTTGTTTCAATGGTCATCCAAGGTACACAAGTACTAATGTACACATAACACACACTATTTTCATATTTTTCTGATTTTTCAAAAAAAAAATTATGAAAAACAAAATAAACAAAACTGAAAATAAACAAGCAATAACATGTTAAGCAAAGCAAAGCATAAAACTAGACTGACTCAAAATAAAAAGCAAAACACACAAGTAATGCAAAAACAAAAGCAAGAAGAGAAAGAAGAGAGTGATAGAATCACTTGGAGCCATTTTCCTTCCACACCTTGGAAAAACCTTTCCTTTGAGTAAAACCTTAAACCGGCAGTGAAGGGGAAGAATTAAAACCATTCAAGTTCGAAAGGAACATGAGAGTTTTGAGAAGATTTCCAAGAAGAGCAAGAGAGGATTGAAGTTGATTCTGATTTCCCGAAACTATCATGTCGTTGCTTTGTTGAGTGGCTAACCACTTATAGCAATTTGGTCGAGTATGACCGGCAACTCCACAATGATGACAGAGATGCTGTTTCTTCTGTTTAGGTTTTTGAGAGTTAACCTTCTTATCCCTAGGGTTTTTAACTTCTTTCTTATCCTACTTAGGGCGTGCTCCTAAGATAGATTTACCCTTTTCTATGTTCTCACTAGCTAAATCATTTTTGACATTAGTGTTCTCAATTTCAACATTATTATCAGAAGTAACAAAAACTGTTGAACTAGTAGAAGCAATACTAGGAGAAGAGAAATCATAACCTAAACCGGTTCGATCAGAAGCAGATTTCTGAAGACTGAGCATCTCATCAAGCTTTGCACTTAAAGTCCTCTCCAATTGAGCTCTGACTTGGAACGGCTCCTCTTCAAGCTTCTTGGTCTTCTCAGCTAAGAAATTATTCTCAAATCTCAATGCTCCAATAGTTTGATTAGCTTCGTCAAACTTTGTGGAAAGCTCTTCTCACTCAAACTCCACATCACTAAGCTTCTTGGAGGCCAATCTATACATCTTTTCATGCTTCTCTGAGACCTTGTATAACTTTGTATAGGTTGTGTGGATGTCATCTTGTTCATCCATCTTCTCAAACTTGGACTCCACCAATTCCTCTTCTTCATCCACATCTTCAACAATCCCCTTAGTAGGATTGACAGTGGCAGTGAAGGCATTCAGGATTCCGTCATCCTCATTGTCAAAATCATCCTTAGGCTCTGTACACTCAAAGTAGCAGCAAGTGTCTTGCTCTTTCCAATAGTCTTGTGATATGTTGGGCACTCCTGTTTCATGTGACTGAAACCTTGACACCCGAAGCACTTTGGTCCTAAGGGAACAGTGTATTGACCACCATCCCTAGCATCCTTCTTCCCTTTATCTTGGCTCTTGAACTGAAAAGAACCAGATTACCTACAGTCCTTGTCGAAGCCCATCCCATTGGCATTCTTCATGAACTTCTTAAATTACCTGGTGATGTAGGACTTCATCTTAGAATCTTCATAGTCTAAAGACTCATTTGTGTCACTACTCTTGGCTATCAATGCCATGCTCTTACTCTTACCCGACTTACCAATCCGTATTAACCTTAGCTCGTAGGTTTGTAGATTACCAACCAGCTCTATCAAAAGGATCTTGTCAATATCCTTTGATTCCTCAATCGCCGTGATTTTGGCATGGAATCTCTCGAGTAGAGATCTGAGCACCTTTCTCACAATCTTGGGTCCAGGAATGGTTTCCCTAAGATTTAAAGCTGAGTTCACTATGTCCTTAAGTTTGGCATAGAACTCATCAAACGACTCATCCTCCTCGATCTTGATTTCTTCAAAGCTTGTAGTGAGCCCCTAAAGTTTTGAATTCTTGACAGCCCTGGTTCCCTCATAGGTTGTTTGGAGAATGGTCTATGCCTCCTTAGTAGTTTCAGTAAAGAATATCTTCTTGAACTCTTCATTAGTGACCGCACTAAATAAGGCATTCAATGCCCTGCTGTTGAAGTTTGCCACCTTGATCTAATGATCATCCCAATCGGCCGGTGCTTCCTCCAGCTTGGTCCAGCCTATCTCAATGGCTTGCCGCACTTTCTCATCTAAAGATTGCAAGAAAGCTCTCATACGTATTTTCCAGTATACATAGTTAGTATCATCAAATAAAGGAGTTATAACTAAAGATTGTCCTCTATCCATGACAAACAAGGGTCAATGAACCAACACAGCAAAGATTAAAACATAATCAAAGTATGTCTACTCTGATACAACTTAATGGGACAAAAACATATTGACCCCTTGTGATGAATTAATTGATTAATTAGCCAAGTTTATTAATTAATCAAATTAACATGCAAAGCGCGTGGTAGCACAAATAAATCACCAATTAAACTAAGTGTAGTAGAAATTAAATTAACACGGTGATTTGTTTACAAATGGGGAAAACCTACACGGGAAAGACTCCACCGGGTGATTTTAAGGTCACCATTTCCGGGAATCCATTATTATCAAAACAAGCGGTTAAAAGTAAAGGAATCCTAGTACCTTATACTAATCTACAGTTGAACCCTTACCCCAATACTCAATTGGATTGTTTTGTAGTGACAATCTCTCCTTTTGATGCATGGCTTCCAGTACATGACTAACAAATTGCGTGGATCCCAGTACGCAACTTTAATCAGCAACTAGAAAAGTTGTTGGCTGCAATGTTCTTCAATTCATCTAGACAATGAAGATCGAGAAGATACTTGGTCACAAAACCCTACGATGTATAAACACAGCAACTTCTTCACAAGAAAGATGAATTAGGGAAAATTCTGTCTCCGGTCACAATTTGCTTAAACAAACTTTGCTCAACACTTGTGCAACTTGTGTCCTTTGACGATCCTTAAAATAATCTTTTTATATATCTAGGGTTGTGGGAAAAGAAAGCCCAAACATACAATCACGGATTAGAGTCAAAACATATTTGAAACTCTGTTTTTCATAAACCTCGACAGATAGCTATTTGTCGAGTTGCTGTTGAGCCACGGGGTTGGAACAGCTCTTACAGCTCAATAGATGCTAGCTATTGAGGTAGCTGTCGAGCTTTAATGACAGGCACTTCCTCAGCTTGAATCTTGGACAAACTTGCATGGTTTTAACACTTGGTCTTGAAACAAGGTTTCTTGAAGTATTAAACACATCTCAAATCTACCCAAATACAAGTAAAGTGCATTTTGTCAAATGATTAGCCAATTACATAAAATAGTGACATATGTTCCTAACAAGTGAATCACATATTTCCTAAGAAGGTGTGTTAAGGGATCTAAATTATAATATATGAAACCAAGTCAGACAAAGAAACTAAATTAACTTGCATTGTGTACATAACTAATAAAAATTTTGTCTCTTCCCAAAAAAAAAAAAAAAAAAAAAAAAACTAATAAAAAATTCAAACAGAACAACAAATCATGCATAGTCCTAAAACAAGGAACAAAGGATAAGGGTTTTTCTAGACTCAAACATGCATGTGGTATAAACTTATAGTAAGCAATCAGCAAAGAAGAAGCAGCACATTTTAACCCCCCACCCCACTCATATTTTATACGATAATGATATAAATCATACAATAGATACATTCAAAACAAGATTGGTAGGGTAAAAATTCATCAGTTATAGATGCTTCATTCAAACATAGTTTTTTCATATGGACTTAGTGGCAACTGTAAGTGACTAAATTTCTTGGTTTGAAATAAATCAAACAAATAAAATAGTTTCACAAATGCGAATTTGTATTTATGATTGTGTGGTACAATTCTCTGAAATTACAAAAGAGAGATCCTCTAATTCAATCTCTTTGCAAGACTTATTGATTGGATTTGTGGTAATGTTGTTTTGACTTGAACACAAAATATCCTTCAATTTTGTTGAGGGATGGATCGAAGATATCTGAAACGGAATTACAATGAATCTTTGGCTATGAGCTTGTATAGAAATCCTTTGTTCTTCGCGTTCTTCGTGTGTTCTTCCTTTTCGAAGGTTTGTGGTGGAAGTTCTTCGAGGCTTTAGAGGCTTGGATCCGTAGAGCATCACTGATTTGTGATTTGTTGATGTTTTCGGACACTTTTGGCTTGATTCCCGCAAACTTTAGGATCTAGGCAGATGATCTGGATGATTCTGCTTCGAATGTTCTTCGATTTTGGGGTTGAAGTTCTTGAAGTTCTTGAAGGCTTTGAGGCTTGATCTTCGCAGAGCTTTTTCACTTCTGAATCTTGGTCTTCCTAAATGTCTTAGGAAGGCTTCTATTTATAGGAGTTAGGGGGTGGGTGAACGACACGTGGCGGAGTCTGATTGGTGACACGTGTCACAGCCTGATTGGTCCGCTTATGTCATCGCTTACACGTGCTGGACTGCTTGTGTCATCGCTTACACGTGCGAGGCTGCTTGTGTCATCGCTTACATGTGTGCTGATGCGTGATTGGTTTTTGCATGACACTTGGCAAATTTCTGTTGACTTCTGAATAGTGATAGCAAAACCTAGTAACAGTACGTGGTGCTTTGTAATTGGCTATATTTTGTGGACTTGGTAATGTGACGTGTCAGCTTGTGATAGGTCGGAAATTTTCCCTCTCTACAGCAACTAAAGAAGGAAATCGTTTAGGCAATAAACATAAAGATAATAGAAGTAAAAAAAAAAGTAGGAAAACTATGAACATTAATCTCATGAGCTATTCCTTTCTGCAGACACCAAGGTAATATAACCTAATATACACTATACAAATCACATGCAAGAACTAATTGAAATATCCCTATCCGTCCTTAGCAAAGATAGAAAAAACCATAGGACTACATTATCATTCTTAATGAACAAAACATGCAACCCACATGATTTTTAAAAAGATTGTGGTGAGAATTTCTAAAGAGTAAAATATTTTAGCCACGCGAGTTCTTCAACACCACAATAACTTAAAAGCGAAGTTTAAGCAACTATTTGATTTTGACCAAAATACTTCAGTTCAAACGGATTCTAATCTAGACTTTATAAAGCCAAATTTGTTATTTTTCTATAAAAGCTTTACCTACCAATGGGTGGGAATGCTCTGTATCCTCTTTCTCGTTGTCTGTCTCTTCGTCTCTGTGTGTGACTTACAATTATCGACTTTCTCTTAATGTTGTGTTTTGGTTTCTTTATATGTAAACAGCAAAAGGTTGTCAGTCATAGGGTTTAAGCAAAAACAATCAAACTAAAATAATCAAAATACCTTAATGTCAGCCAAATACGTATAGCAAGTACAATCCCAAGCCTAAATAATATTTAACACCAATTTCTTTCTCTAGAAGTAGAAAATGTTAAAAAAAAATGAAAACTTACTGATAGCAAGTTAGCGAGAGATTGGACGATCGCGGAAGGCTAGAATGGCAGTAATGGCAGTCCTCAAATGTTTCTCACTCTGCCTTATGCTCTCTCTATTAGTTGCTGTTTTTCGTAAAATAGGAAGTGAAATGGTGTTTTAGACAGCCGGTTAGTTTTTGTTATAAACACTGAGTAAAACGATGGGTTAAGTGGTGTGTTTTAATCCGTTTCTTTAAGAATTACTGGTTGCCTCGTATTTTTGGATGATTGATTGTGTCGTACAATATGACTCTTCACTATTAAACTGTACGCGTGGCAGAATTTTAATTGACCTTTTGTCTAACATATCCCAACATCTTTAATTGCAGGAAAAGGGCTCTCCTTATATATATATATAAATATATATATATATAGTATTAAATTTGATAATTACAATGGAAAAATTAAGATTTGATAGTATCAGTAGGTACTAATCAGTTAAATTACAAGAATTTTGACTACTTTTCAACACTTGTTTAAGTAGTTTTAAATACATTTTAAAAAAAGGGATTGTTTCCGTCAAAATAGCTTCCAATGAGATAGTTCAGTCTCGACTGGTCATATCTTACGTTTTACACTTTACCACAATTAAGTTAATTAACTTATTAGTCATCAAATCGGAATTTCATCATTTTCAAAAAAAAAAAAAAAAAATCGGAATTTCATCATGTCTTAGACCGTCAATATTGAGACATTATTAAATCCTTAACCCTTCAAACACAAATTCAATATCAAGATGAGACATTATTAAATCCTTAACCCTTCAAACACAAATTCAAGTGAAGATTGGTCCTCAAAACTGTTCATTGAACAGTGCATGAACAGTAGCCGCTTGTGGGAAAACAGAAAAACGCAAACGCGGATTGGGCAAAAAACGCCCAATCCAAACGCAACCTAAGTCTCAAAGTTATCTCAAGAAAATTTTCACATCAAACAAACACTTTTGGAATAAACCCGCAAGCAAGGCAAAGGATCATACTTTCATAAATTTTTTTCTTCCTTTTTCAACATGCAAGATAGGAAGGAATATGTTTTTATCTTCTTTTTTTTCTTTTTTTTTTCTTTTTTTTTTTTTTTCAACATGCAAGGCAAGAATATGTTTTATCTTTTTTTTTTTTTTTTTATTATGAATAATACTTTTACTTTTGTCCTATTTATATATATATATATATATATAAACGATCGAGCAAGGCAAATGATTCACGCTTCACCCTCTCAAAAGAACTCTGATCCAAGTGGCATCAACAAGATCTCTAAGGCTGAACAAAGGATAATGCTTATTACAGGTATGTTACTAAAATATTAGATATAATATAGTTTAAGGTTAATTAGTTTACTTTCGTGTAGTTTGAGTCTTTTTAATATTGTCTACCCATGTTTTGAAAAGTTTTTACACACTTGAGATTAGTTCCTTTATGTAGCACTTACTCCCCTCATCATTTTCACTCTTAAAAATATAAGATAAACAGAGAAAATCAAGATTTGGATGGAAATTTGTAAATTTTGTTAAGTTTGTGTTTGTTTATTTAGAGTCCTTAAAACAAATTGTTTAACATAATATATTAGTTAAGTGATTACTTAGGTTAATTATGAGATCTAGGTTAAATAGTGAAATATCATATCAAGCACAGCAGCGGAAAAATAAAGAACACAAAGATATAATCACCCAAGAATTAATTGGTGTCTTGGGTGATTTGAACATATCAAACACACTAATGCTTGTTCAGACCCCAATTTTAAAATTACAACTAGATTGCTTTTACTCTAACTTAATAAAGTGAGGAATAAGAGTAAATATGCACAATAAACCGGTAACACTATTCTAGGCCATATTCAACCACAATGAACAATAAAAGGAAAGCTTAATGAGTAGGAAAGAGAGATGCAAACATAAGATAACACCAAGATGTATTATCGAAGAGAAAACTAAAGAATTCAGCGAAAAACCTTTCCGCAAATCGATCCACTAGTGAATAACGTTGGAGTACAAGAATAACAAAAGACCCTCTAAATTTAGTCTACCCTCATGTACTTAAACCCTCCAAACTCCTGCTACCAACGGACTTCTTGAAGTCTTATCTTCACTAGCTTTCCAGATCCCACAATTCAGCTTAATTGCATCCGTCACTAAATGGCTCCTTCTAATGCTTCCCAAATGCACCAATATTTAACTTAACACTCAGATTGAGTGAGGTAAGTATTTGGACTAAGAACCTCTCAATGATGTAGAAATGGAGAGGTAGGAGTAGAAAAAACTAAGAGAAAATGTGTAGATAATTGTGGATATAATAATTTCTAACTCTCAAGTATTTATGTTAGGGTTTTCTCTCTAAAAAGCACTCTTTACATTTTGTGGGTAATGAGGGTACATATATATTGTGGGTAAAGAATTTGGTAAAACACTTTTTATTTTGCCAAACAGAACGTTTTGCAGGTGCCTCACGAGATGGCCTTTCTCGTAAAGTACTCGCAAATTTGACATTCTGGCATGACATTTCGGCTTCTAGTCATGTGCTTCACACATGGCCTTTCACAAGTTACTCTTCTCACGAGCTAGTCGTGAACTGCACTGATTCTTCTTTGAATCTTGATTCTTCACCAATCTCTCACACTCATCCCTTACAAATAAACCCACAAAAATACAGGGAAATGATTGAAAAAATTATAATCAAATTTGGCACGGAATAAGAGCCAACAAATGTTAGTTGGAAATCACAACTTTACACACCTCACAATGAGGCTCCTGCAATTCAAACCCATGATTTTGGTGGCTCTATTCTAACACCATTTGTCAAATCAAAAGCTGTGTCACTCCAACTTAAAACCAATTAGAGATTAGGAAGACACTAAAAATTTTTATGGCATTTAGCACCAAACCCTGAGCCTATTTTTAGAACAGTTGTAGGGAGTCGAACTATAGTCCCAACAATTTTAAGTAGTCAACAGGGCCGAATTATGAGCCCATTTTGTTTAAGCTTCCTTGAGCTGCAGTAATATATCACATTTGAATGCAAAGAAAAACGTTGTGGATAGGGGTGTGCATGGGTTGGGTTGGGTCAAGCTAAGGGGGTTTTTTTACCCAACTCACCATGGTGGGTTGAAAAAAATTCAACCCAACCCAACCCATCACATAAGCCCAACCCAATCCACATGGGTCAGTTTAGGTCGAGTTGAACCCATTGGTTCGACAATTTTTTTTATTACTATTATTATTAAATTTAGTAAAAAAAAAATATCACACTTGCCACCTGAGTTGATAAACAAAATCTACATTAATATATGAACTAATATTCCAACTCATTTATACATTAATATATGAACTACTATACAATAATATTGGACTTTATATAGGATAGGAGGAAGACCTAGTTATTTAAAAAAAAAAATTATTAAATATATGGGTGGGTCGGGTCGGGTTTGGAATTTTATGACCCGAACCCAACCTGACCCGCTATCAAAAAAAATTTTTAACCCAACCCAACCCACCAAACCCTAAAAACTGACCCAACTTGACAGGTTGGGTTAGGTCGAGTCAGTTTTGGGGGGTTGGCAGGTTGGCTACACACCCTTATTTGTGGATATCGTCAAGTTTTATAGCACAATAGTATTATTTCTTTAATTCCCTTCTTCCACTTATTGTATTTATTATAAATAATAATAAGAAGAAGAAGAAGAAGAAGAAGAAAGAAAATGATATTATTGGACATCTAAACTTTGGAAGCTAATATATATTTAGTTACTTAGAAGACATGTTAAGTTCAGAATTAACTATTGCAAGTATAGAACAGGTGAAGGGAGGGGTATAAAGGGAGGGAGCACAATCGTACCCTACCTCACCTAAAAGAACTTTTTGTCTTTTAAAATGACAAAGTTTGAGTAGCTAAGAGCTACATCTCTACTTATTATTTTTTATTAGATGTCAATTTTGATAAATTTATTATTGGATTATATTTTCTTATTATATCTCCTTGCTTGCAAAATTTTACGAAGATTAAAAATTAATAGTTATGTCATTAATCAAATACTTAAATTTCAAGTTTTTGTAGTCTAAAATCGTGCATGAAAAATAAGTTACAAATCGAATAGTAAATAACATCTGATTAGCTTGAAATTTGACATGCATGTTAAGAACATAAAAAACATGTAATCTAAAAGTTAGATTTGCAAAATATATAGTCATGTTTGTAAGAGATATATTAGACATTAGACCAATGTAAGAGTGTGTTAGATTTTTAGCTTGCTATTTTCTATAGCTCTCTATTTTTTGTTTCTGTGTGATATTTTTGCAATTGATTAGTAATGGCTTTTGTATTTTTTAGATATATAATGGTCTATGTGACCTAAACCAATTGTAAGATCATGTACTTGTAGAATAAGCAACTTAACTTTGCGTTAGTCTAAAATTAGTCAAATTATTTCTAGTATATAAACCCTTGTGTGTGCTCTCTTTTTCATACTTCGGCTCATCATGTAATCTTCACACAAATTCACATAACAATTTTAATGACTTATGGAATCAGAGCCAAAATTCGATTTTGGCAAGACTGTTTTACACAAGCATGGAAACCCAAACAATCGTGTTCACTCACAAACTCCTTTGTCGCAGCCAAACCCATGCTTTGAAAGGAAAGCAATTTCTAAAGAATGTTCTAGAGAGAATATCTAAGAGAACTAATCGAATTGTTGAATCTTTGATTAACTAAATAGATAAGAAGATTAGGATATTTATACAAATGATTACTACTAATAGCCTCTAACAGATTAGTGCCAATCACTCTAGCCTCTAACAAAATTCCTAATGACCAATAGATTTGGAACACGTGTACCAAAATGTAACTAATTGAGCAACTAACATAACCTTATAAGCTACACACAGTTTTGTGTTTTAATACCTAAACTACAAGTCGTTTTGATCTTTCTTTTAACAAATTGGGCTTGCTCTTCCGTAGCTATCTTTACATCCCCCCTCAAAAGAAGGGGAGGAAGTCCCATAAGTTTGAATGAAAGAGCAAGAAACCTAGGAAAAGGAAGACTCTTAGTGAAAATATCCGCCAACTAATTTGAAGTAGAAATGCATTTAATAAGCATGTCTCTATTAAGAACCTTCTCTCTAACAAAATGGTAATCAACTTCTATGTGCTTAGTCCTGGCATGGAAAATTGGATTAGAAGTTAAAGCAAGTGTTAAAACATTATTACACCACAATATAGGAGGATGATACAAATAAACCCCCAAGTCCTTAAGTAACATCCTCAACCAATACAATTCTACAATAGTGATTGCCAGAGACATGTATTCAACTTCTGTAGAGGATCTAGAAACAATTGGCTACTTTTTACAGACTAGGTGATAGGAGAATTACCTAAGAAAACAACCATGCCAGTAATGGACCTTTTATCAATTGGATCCTCAGCCTAATCTACATCATAGTAGGCTAAAAGAGCAAGAGGACCAAGCTTGAAATGTATACCCAGGTGCAAGGAACCCCTCAAATATCTCAGGATTCGTTTGGCAAAAATAAGATGATGTTGAGTAGGTTTACTTATGAACTAACATGCTTGTTGAACAACATAAGACAAGTTTGTTCTAGTAAAGGTCAAATATTGCAATGCCCCGACAAGACTTCTATAAGCAGTGGGATCAGATAATAAAGGATCGATAGGTGGCACATGGTGATGATCAAAAGCACATGGAATGGAACAAGGCTTACAATTTAGCATATGAAACTTAGATAACAAGTCCATAGCATACTTGGATTGATGCACAAAAAGACCATTAGCAATGTACTCAATTTAAAGGCCCAGAAAATAGTTCAAGGGACCTAGGTCTTTGAGAGCAAAGGAATCACCAAGTTACTTGATGATCTCAGTAACAAAGGCAAGATGGTTGCCAGTGATGATAATATCTTCCACATAGAGAAGCAGGTAAACTATATGAGCAGAGTGTATGAGAATGAAAAGGTTGTTGTCAGCACAAAAAGCATGAAATCTAAAATTAACAAATCACTCTTAACCAAGCTTCAAGAACTGTCCATGGAGTACACAACCATTGCTCAAAAAACAGTTGAGTTTATCGCCTTAACACCCTCATGGAGTCCTCATGCAAGCGAACATTAGTGATCTCTATTGAAATAAGGCCTTCAAACACTTCAAGTTTAAGAAAGGATCAACTTAGCCACTTTTGGACCTTCCCGTAGTCCTGTATCACCAAGACATCAAGGATAGGAATGGCAACGGGTCGGGTTCAGGGTAGGTTTTTTAATGCCCAGACCCGACCTACAAGCCTTCCCCCGTTTCTTGGACCCAACCCGTTTAGTTAACAGGTTTTTTTTTTTTTAGCCTCAAACCCACCCCATCAGGTCTCCACAGGCCCCACGGGCCCCATCCAAACACTTCTGGGCCTAATCCATGGCCCAATCCAACCCAATCTTATTTAAAAAAAAAAAAAAAAAAAAAAAAAAAAAACCCAAACCCAAACACAAACAGCAGCACAAATCAATCAACATTGTGTTATCAATCTTGCTGAAATCAGATTCTTAGACAAAAAATAAATAATAAATAAACACGAAAAAATAGAAGAAACAAAACTCCATTTATGGACTGATTCTTTCATTAACACAAACATCAACTCCAATTCACATTCTTTAAAGTAATCTCAGGCACTATAGTCAACTAAACCAACACAAAATATACACATGCATTGCATTCTATACATATTGAGTCATTTGAATCCTCAAATAAATACCCAAAAACAAAAACTACTGAGAGAGGAAATGAACCCAAATAAATTTAAAAAGAAAAAGAAAAAGAACTCAGACCACTAAAGCTCCATCGACGGTGGTTTCAGCCATCAATCCCACCCCTAGGCTTCGCTTGACCTCAACATGACCAAGAGCTCCTCCAATCATCACATCTCTCTTCGATCTAACAATCCTGTGCTCCAATCTAACAACATGACTACATCTCTCTCCGATCTAACAATCCCATGCTTCGATCTAACAATCTCGTGCTCCTCTATGACAAACGACAACCACTGCGAGATCCATGCTCCTTCACAAGGGTGAGGGTGGGTCAGTGAGTGAATGAGAGTGAGGGTGAGGATGACTAGGTGAGATCGTGAGAGGCGGATGAGAAGAGAGTGAGAGTGAAAGTCAATGAAGGTGAGGTGAGAGAAGCGGCTGAGTTGAGAGAGAAATGAGTTTTAGGGTTAGGGTTGTGATATATATATAGGTTTTTTTGTAATTTTACATTTAGGCTAACCAGGTCGGGTGCGGTCAAGGTTTAGACCGGGTTTTAATAAAACCCAGACCCGACCTGGACCCGCTTTGGGTTTTTTTTTAAACCCCTACCCGACCATATTCTTTATCGGGTTAGGTCGGGCCGGGTTGAGTACTTGCGGGCCGAGTTGTTATTGCCAACCCTAATCAAGGATGACAAAGAAATGGGCATCATCTGAGTTTTGATGTGATTTTTCGCAATATATAGTTAACCCTCGAGATTTTGGCGAATTTTAGTTTAGTCTAAAACTTTACAAAATTGGTCAATTTAGACCCTAATTACCATAAGAAAGAGAAGAAAAATGAATAACGGTTTAATGACCAAATTCGGTATAGAAACCAAATTAGCTAGTTTTGAAAACTCTAAAATTTAATTAGTATTAGTCCAAACTCCCACGGGTTGATAAACAAAATCCCAATGACACATGGGTTCATAAACATGGCAACCCATCAAAAAATAAGAGTCACATGGTATTGTAAGGTGTTGTCATGTTAGCTCTAGGCACATAGTTTGTCTTCTATGTAAGGGTCCAACTCTATCATTCTAGCCAAACATCAAGGTATTGACATAGGATCAATGTCTGTCATGTCAACCAAATGTCATCTCTGTTATTAGTGTTATGTTGGCAATATACAACTATACAAGAGATTTTACCATCGAACAACATAGGCACCGCATCAAGCTATTCATACAAGACACTCAATACTTAAGCTTTCACCTTTAATTTGAGGGTAAGTGTTAAATGCATTATAACCCAATTAAGTGGCCTGTGGCGGCTTCACATTTATGTTAAGGTGGTCACAGGACCACCTTAACTTGCAAAAAAATGTGTGTGTGTGTATATATATATATATATATATGCCAAAAAAAATATTATTCACTAAACTAACCCAATTTGACCACCTTAATAAAAATATTGAACACTATGATTTAAAAATCATAAAAATTTTGGTTCAACAAAAATAAAAATAATTCTACATCCATAAAATTTTCTCAATAATTTTACATTAAATTTTATATGATAAGCTATTACTAATTCTAATTTGAATATACAATAATGACATCACTTTTTTACCCACCAATAACAAGTTGTTGAATAAGATTTGTTATAAAAATGTTATGGACATAATATTACTCTAAAAATAATTTTGGTCCCCCAAACATAATCCTTAAACCCTTGAAAAAAAAAATGTAACCCAACCAAAAACAAGACTAGACCAAACATAATCCTTAACCCCTTAACCAAAAAATAAAAATGCTTAAAAATAACAACTATAAAAATCAGCCCAAATAACAATAAAAGTAACCCAAACAAAAACAAGAATATACCAAACAATAATAAGTAAACAAATTATTCAACAAAAAACAAAAATTCCTAATTATTCAAAATTTTAACTCGTTCAACCCATTACATAAAAATAATCTCTAATTTCCATTTTCCTTACAAAACAATACCAAGAGAAATACTATGGTCGTGAGCTCTCCTTGGTAGTGCCGGCAATCTCTCTCTCTCTCTCTCTCTCTCTCTCTCTCTCTCTCTCTCTCTCTCTCTCTCTCTCTCTATTTTTTCTCTTTTGTATTATCATTTAAGACTTTTTTCTCAATTTATTACTTTCATCTCAACATTTTCATTTCTCACTTTACCTCTTATCAGTATTTTTCTATTTCTTTTTTTCTCTTTGTTGGTAAAAAAATGTAATACTTTATGTATTTATATATTCAAGTTATTGACTTATTTCTATATAGAATATGTAGTCGTTCAAGGGTGTTCTCACCATAAACGTAGGCCATGAGACCAAACCACATAAAATTTTGTGTATATTCTTTTTTTTTTCATAATTCCGCTCATCATTCAACATTATACAATCACACAATAACCTTTGTTAGGTCCTAAAAGTTTAGAGCAATTGGCAAATCGTGAACACAAACTTGTCTAGATATAGATCATAGAGTCTATAGATATTATTAGACAATACTCTAGGTGATTCAAGTCAAGATTCAATAACATACAAGCTGTAGAAACTAGAAAGAAGAATTCAAAATCTGCCTGGTTCGACCGATCGACAGACAGGCTCAGTTGATCGAGAGTCGTATCTGCAGAATTTTAATTAAGCCCGAGCAACAGTTCAAGCTCAAAAAGGATTAGGGTTTTAAATCTACTTCGCCTAGTATATAAAGGAAACCCAAAGCACGTTTTTATAAGGCTTTTCAGAGAGAGAAGAGTGTGCCTCTTTTGTATCTAGGGTTTTATACCCATAAAACTCTCTCATATCTTCTATCGGTGTTATTTCTTGAAGAATCTCAAGATTCGTTGTTGTAGAAGTTGCTGCCTTCTATAGTCATCAAAGGTGCTGATGATCTAAACTTTCAAGGATGGTCTTGGAGTCACAGATAGGAGAGTTTGTGTTGATAAACCTTTGAGTAGTGTCTCAAAGTCACAAGTATGGGTGATTGTGTTGCAAAGGCCAAGGAAAGAAGTAGTCTGTAGACTCGAAGCTATCATGGGGTCATGGTAGTAAGTTCTACGTGTAGTAGCAATAAAATGTTAGTGGTCTAAATCTTATTGTAAACTTCAATTCTTTCTAATGAATTTGCTTTTTATCTTGAGAATAGTTAGGTTAAATCCTCCCTAGGCTTTTTATTAGTTTGGTTTTCCAAGGTCATCATATCGTTGTATTATTTACTTTTCTGCTACTTTGCATGATATGATTGTTTTATTTTAACCTAGATCTGAATAATAAACTTAAGTATTCACTAGGTTAATTAATTAGGTTAAACAATCTAGTTTACAAGGATCTAAAACCTAACAACCTGAACAATATTGATGTTCTTATTTCAGTCAAAGTACCTCATTCATATGAAAATAAAAAAATAAAAAATAAAAAATCGATATATTCTATATTAATGTAAAACATATTGTTTGTTTAATTTAGAAAAACTTCTTCTATCAAAACCTTTTATCTTTTCTATTCCATTTTTGGTCTCCTTGATGAGTTCTATGCAAACTAAAACTTAGTTATGTCTTACCAAAACATAATATTATGTTTTGGTTTAAATATCCTGGTGAAGTTTTGAATAGTTGGATTTTCCTGGAAACAGGAAAGCATTTTCAAGTGGTTCCAGAGTTACTGCAGAAAGTATGGAATAATTGGGAGCTACGACTGCTGGTCCTTCTCAGTCTCACCTTGCAATTGTCTCTCTTTCACTTTGGCAGACAAAGAAGATATAATGTTAAAATAAGGATCCACATCTTTATGTGGTTTTGCTACCTCATGGCTGATTCAGTGGCAACAATTGCACTAGGTGTCATTTCTAGTAAAAACCGTAATTTTGGCAATAATAATCCTAAAGTACATAATGAGCTCACGGCATTCTGGGCACCATTTATGCTGTTACACCTTGGCGGCCAGGACACAATCACAGCTTTTGCGATACAAGACAATCAATTGTGGTTAAGGCACTTTCTTGCACTAGTTGTTCAATCATGTGTGACATTCTACATCTTTAACACATCTTTGAAGGGCAACTGGCTTTCGCTTCTTACTATTCCCATGATTCTTGTTGGGTTCATCAGGTATGTAGAAAGGATATGGGTCATGCGATCAGCAAATAAACCTCCAGTAGACGCTGATGAGATACCTCCAGTAGACGCTGGTATCAGCAATGGTGGTACAACAACAGACCCACTTATTACTTTTGGCAAATTCAGAGATCTCTTTCTATATCAGAAGATGCCGGTTGCATTTCGACAAGGCATCCGTGGCCAATTTGAAAGTTATGATTTTCGAAGAGCATTCGAAAGGATTGAAATTGAACTCGGACATGCATATGACTATTTCTACACCAAGGCTCCTCTGTTTTATAGGAGTTGGGGTTGCATCTTTCGCAGCATCACTCGTTGTTTCATCTTTTGCGTGTTTGTATTCTTCATCGTAAAGGAGAGACAAAGAGATCTGAAAGTGGATTTGATTATCACTTACATACTGCTGGGTGGAGCTCTATTTATAGAGACATATACTGTGATTTTACATATTTCCTCTAATAAGGGACTTCAATGCCCATGGTTAGAAAAGCTTAATCCGTTTTTCTCATTATTTGTCAGTAATGATAAATTGTGGTCAAACACAATGGGTCAATTCAATATGCTTAGCTTTTGCTCCAAAAATCCTGGAATTGACCTACATGGAACCCCAAAATTCTTTGTTGACTTGAGAGTGTTGTTCTTCAGTCACATATTGCCAAGGATAAGTAGGGAACTAGAGATGCTTTTCTATAGGACCAACAAGCAGGTCTCTGATGAGCTGAAAAGCTTGGTCTGGGACAAGATTAAGGAAAACCCAAATGTTTATAAATCAGTGCTTTCTGTAGACTATAATGTCCTGTACTTAACTCAGGATAGAAGCATATTTGTAGAACTTGATGTGAGCATTATCATCTGGCACCTTGCCACGGAACTCTGCTTTTACACTGATAAGGGTAGCAATGCAGAAGCGGATAAACGACATGTGATTAAGGAGATATCAGAGTACATAATGTATATACTTGCCTTTTGTCCTTACATGTTTTCAATGGGAAGTGTAAAAGTGAACTTTCAATCTTCATGTAGACACGTTGGGGATCTTCTCAAACATTGCAGAGGATCATCGATGTCCCGAGTTTTTGAAGAATTAACGTCACGTCTAACTGACGGGAGGGTTTACCTCAAAAGAGAACCTGGCCATGTTGAGTCTGTCAAGGGCTATTTATTAGATACCGATTTGCTAGCATGTGCAGATCTGGTTGCACGAAAATTGAGAGAGAAGGAAGAACAAAAATGGGAGCTCTTGACTAAGTTTTGGGTTGAGACCCTAACTCATGTTGCAGCACTTTGTAATGGAATTAGTCACGCTCAACAACTACGAAAAGGTGGGGAGTTTCTTACGCATATCTGGTTTTTGATAGAGCATTTGGACCTCAAAGAAAAATTTCAAATGCCACGAGCAGTTCCACATCTGGAAGAAGAAGAGACACCAGCGCCACGACGAGCAGTTCCACATTTGGAAGAAGAGACACAAGCAGAGTGGACTCAGGATCTACATATTTGTGCAGTGTAAGTTATTGTCAACTTGTTGTAACCACAGATTTAAGTTGAAATGCCCTTACAACTACAATAACTTCTTCCGATTTCTTGTTTTCCGCTCTCTAAATAAATGCAAATGAAATTTATTTATTTTTTTTTTTTTTTTGAGATAGTTTTAACTTATAATTTCTGTTCTTAATAATTGCTGAAATGAAATAAATTATAATGTATGTTAAATTTAACTAATTGTGGACCTGATAAATTTTTTAGAATGGTCTCATCAAATTTATTTTTTGCAATTTGAACTAATTTAAAATAACTTTCCCAATCACAATTTTTTCACTCCTACAGTCCAAACTGAAAAACATATCTCAAAAATTAATAAAGCTCTACAAAACTACAATTCAAAATAAATTTAAAAAAAAAAAAAAAAAAGAACTCACATGAATGAGAGAGAATCGATGTTCTTGGTTTGATTGGATAGTCGTGCATGTCCAAAATTGGAGATTCATTCTCTATTTAGAGTTGTCTGCCAACGGTTACCATTTATAAGAGCAACTCCAACAAACTCTATAAACTCAAAATCATCTTTAATTCGGAGAGTAAACCCACAAAAACACTACTCCAACAAACTCTTTAAGTTACTGTTAATAAGCCAAAAAATTTTGCTAAAAGCATCTCCACCAGATTAGGCAAATTTTTGTATTGTTTGGAAAATAAACAGTGACTTTTACCTTTTAACTACATATTTTTTTAAATACATTTTCCAACAGATTCTCTATCACATTCTCTATCTCATTTAAATATTATTTCTTCATTCATTATTTATTCTTTTTTTAACAACTACACATCTTCTAACATTTTTTTATTCAATACCTGATTATTATTAAAAAAAAAAAAAACATTTGAAAAATAAACAGTAACTCATCAGACTTGATGAGGTACTGTTCATGAGCCAAAAAATTTCTGAGTATAGAGTTTATTAGAGACTATTTTTATGGTGTCATTCTTTATTATAGAGATTTTTATGCATTTAGTTATATAATTGGAGATGCTAATGTCTCTTGTTTTGAAAACTACTGTTCATCAGCAAAATAATTAAACTGAATAAAAAAATTTAACAAAAACCCATTAAAACATATTCAAGCTTATCTCAACGGCTACAAGTTTCAATCTACCTCCTTTCTCTCAAATGTCTCTAAACTCAAGAGGGAGACACAATCAAAGCACAAACAGGCAATACAGATCACAAATCAAAATCTTGTTCTCATAAACCTAATCAAATTAGGGGGAAAAAAAGACAGAGAAGTCGATCTGACCCATCTGTGCTGCATGTTCTTGGTGGTGGCGAGAATGATAATGGAGCGGACAATGCGACTTTGCATGGTGGAGGCCAAGTGCTGGAAACAAGTTCTACAGAACTCGTGAAGGCTTGTGAAGAAATATCAAAGTGCCCTCTCTCTTGTTGAGGAACTAGTAAAAACTCTCTCTCTGCGTTTGAGGGCAGATGGGAGTGAGATCTGAAATGTGTGGTTCTTGGTTATCAAACAAAAGTTTTTTTTTTTTTTTTTTTGGTAAGAAAAACTAGAAAGAGGTAAAGATAAAGATAAGTTTTTTTTAGTCTGAATGGGTAAAGATAAGTTAATTAATAATAATAATCCAAAATCACTAAAGAAAGAAAAGAATAAAAAAAAACTACTAAAAATTAATGAATAAATCCATTCTTTTTTTTTTTTTTGAGAACCGAATAAATCCATTCTAAATTGTATATATTGATAAATTTCAAAACTAACATAGATTTGATAGATTCAAAATTACAATAAAGCCTACCATAAATAAATAATGCGAGAATGAAAGTTAAATTTAGATGCTCATACAACTTGCTATATCATTGTTGCAAGTGGCCTACAAGATCCAATTAAATGATTTTATGTACGTTTCGAAAAATATGACAGCTAAAAAAAGGGGGTAAAAAAGACTATTGGAAAATATAGTCGTTGGAAATTTTAAAAAATATATATAACTATTGGGCCTTAATTATTATTTGTTGGCCTAATACATAGTTTTAGTAAGCAAGTTGGATATCAAGGAATCTAATTTTGAACATGTGTTCATATCTCAACATGTCTAGTACATTAATGCATTAGACACAAGTCTTGTCTGGATACCAAAACTTTGCTCATTTTTCAAGAATTTTAAGGTCTATATATATATATATTTTTTTTTTTTGAAACTAGGTCTATTTGGTACTATAGTAAAAAATAGTATACATATTTCTACAACACTTAAACAACGTTATTAGAAATCTCTTACCGAACGGTCCCTTAAAATTCATAAAAGCACGTTTGCAAGGTATGATGGTCTCTGTAGCTTTAAGTTAAGGTCATCATTGATGGACATGGACTGGCTATCCTAAATATCATAAAATCAATATACAAATTTCAAAAAAAAAAAAATTGAGGGAAAAATTTTTTGAGGGAAAATTTCAAATCGAAGCTTGTAGGAAACTTATCCGAGGATCATAAAAACAAAAGGATTTAGTAGGAATATTATTGGGGGGTTTGATCCAAATGGTTCTGTTATCCCACATAAATATCCATGTAAAGCCAATACCCAAAGGTCGGTTATGTGTTTATATATGCTAAGAGCATCCACATCAGTAGATGTAAAACTTTGCAAAATACAAAAACCAACAAATTTTACACATTTTGTCCCAAAAATCTTCTACATCAGTCTTTTTAAAACTATGTATATTTACAAATTTGCTACAGTAACCATGCATATATGCACAATTACTGTAAATGTGTATCCTATTATCTTATTAATTTCACATTCGCACCTTTTTTTCTCTCTCTTCTCTGTACACAACGAACTCAGTGACTTCTCCTCTCCTCATCTTCTTTTTCCTCATATACACACAAACACACCCACACACAAACACATCTACACAGACAAATCAACACAGAGATACACAAACACACCCACACACAAACAAACCCACACGGACAAACCAACAGAGAGACAAATCGGTGCTTGACTGGAACGATCGATGCTTGATCGGTGCTTAACTGGAACAATCGGTGCTTGATCAATGCTTGTAGGTCAACGGGAATGGGTTTTGATGCTGGCGGCAGAGATCGGTGCTTGATTGGAACGATTTTCTACATGTGCATCTGTCATTGTGGGTCAATGCTTGTGGCAAAGATGATGCTTGAGGTAGCTTAAGGGTCGAACACAGGTAGAGGAGATCTAATCGAAAGGTGCTAGTGGGTTTTGATTCTTGTGGTTCTTGTGGTGGAGATTAGTGATGACGGGTTTTGATTCTTGTGGTTCTAATGGTGGAGATTGGTGCTTGTGGTGGATAAATGATTTAACCATGAGAGGAAAAGGAAGAAGAAGATGCTTGTGGAGGGAGGTGATTTGACCATGAGGAAATGAAGGAGTTTACCGTGAAAGGAAGAAGAAAGAAGTAAAAGAAGGACAAAGGTTGGTCTGAGTCTCTGAGAAATGAGATAAGAACAAAGAAAAAAGGATAAGTACAAAAGAAAAGATAAAAAGATTGGGACAAAATAAAAATATAAAATAATAATTAAAAATTAAAAAATATTATTATTTAAATAGAGGGGATTGTAAAATAGATGAACTGATGTGAGTACTTTGGAAAAAGTGGTAGTGTAAAATAGAAAGAAAAAAAAAAGGTTTTTAGTGTAAAATAGACGGAAAGATTTGGCCGAACTAATGCAATTGCTCTAATAAGCAACATAGGTACTCAATGAATGCAAAACTACCTCTACTTGTCCAAAAATTATTCATTCCTCCTCAAGGATTGGTTAAGTTATCCTCCCACCCAATAATAAAATATTATATATACAAATTAATTGAGTCAAAATCTCAATAACAATTTCGGTCACAATATCATTGTTACCATGAAACCAGTGTTATTAAATTTGGTCTGGCCAGTCGAACCAGTGACCTGGTGACCTGGCGCACTGACCAGGCCAGGTGATCAATTGGATAGGAAAAATATGTGACCCAGTCAATGCAACCCGATGGGTTTTAAGCAACTCGTGTGATTCAACTGGGTATTATTAACCTGGCTGGGTTTGTGAATTATGTAAAATTATACTAATAGATTCACTTTATTGATTTTTTTATTTATTTAAATGTGTGATAATGTGGTAATGTAAACAAGAAAAAACCTAAAAATTAATATCCCAAAAAAAAAAAGCATTGTTTCACTTTTTAGTTTTTATAATTCTCAAAACCTACTGCTATGGGCTGCTATTGTGCATAAATTTTTTTTTATGCTTTGAAGCCTGAATAGGTGTACTTGGCCAACAATTAGCATGTAAGTATGACCATATAACTCTATGCCACTAACTATCTTATTTTTAGGTTTTTTTCTTTTTGTATTTACATACTTTATTTCTTGATTGCTTTTTAGTTTAAGCATCTTTTTTTTTTCTTTTTTGTCGTGTACAGTGTGAATGTGTGAGAGATTGAGAGAAATACGCATTAAAGTTTGAGATTTTCCTTTTTATTTATTTAATATACATAATTTTTAGAAATGTAACAAGATTTTATTTAGCAAAAACTTTGTTGCAATCTTAAGACATTTGCTTATTTTCCTTGTGAATTTTAAAGAATTTCTAATTCTATTGCTTATGAAACATTGATTTTGAGTTATAATGGCAAGTTTAATTTAGGCATATGCCTTTTTTTTTTCTTTTTCTTTTTTTTTAATTTACATATTTAGGCTATGATTTCTCAAAATATAATTTTTAAAATCTTGTTATTTGATCATGCAGTTTGACTGTTGACCCACTGGTTGAACTAGTGACTCAATGACCCAGCTCATAGACCGGGTCAATGTATGGTCCGGTTTAATAACTATGCATGAAACATTTAAAATAATAACTAAGGGAAATGTTAACCAGTTTTAGAAACTATTTTCAGAAATATTTTATTGGGAGAAGGATATAACAATAAATATTATTGACAACTTTTTATATTTTTCATAAAAGTTGTGTCAAAACTTTCTTATTATAGTTTATTAACAATTGCACTAAGAGTATTCATTAACATGACCCATAAAATAAACATAACATTATGCAGCTATAGATTTGTATATGGGGACAGTGGATGGTGGTCAACTCAGCAGTGCTGTAAATTTTCTTCTTTTTCTTTTCCCGTGGTGTAGAGAATTTGTGGGCACTAGGGGAAGGTAGTGGTGATGGTGTCACCGGGAAGGGTTTAATTATTCAAATATTAATTTTTTATTCAATAATGTGATTTTGTTTGTGATTAGGATCTTACTCAATTAATTTTACAAATGCTATTATATTTTTGGATAGGATGGATCTTCTTCTTCTCTCTCTCTTTCTCCAAAAAAAAAAAAAAAAAAAATTCCTCTAAAGAATAATGCTTTAACTTTTACGGAGAAAATTGGTCTTTGCCCCTTTCACGCAAAAATCTAGCATTTTGCTCCTTTTCCCAAACTAATTAGGGAAATGCCCTTATTTCGAAACTTGATTTTCTCAAAATCAAGTTTCAATGTAAAACTCGATTTGTAGAAAATCGAGTATAGGGCGATCAAAAAAAAAAAAAAAAAAAACTTGCATGGAACTCGAATTCTTGGAGCTCGAGTTCTATATAAAACGCCACTATATGGCTCCCTGAACGCAACTATGGGTATGGGGCGATCAAAATTAAAAATAAATAAATAAACTTGCATGGAGCTCGAGTTCCATTTAAAACGCGACTATAGGGCTCCTTGAACGCAGCTATAGGTATGAGGCGATCAAACTTAAATAAATAAATAAATAACTAACTTGCATGGAACTCGAGTTCATAGAGCTTGAGTTCCATTTAAAACGCCACTATAGGGCTCCCTAAACGCAGCTATAGATATGGGGCAATCAAACTTTTAAAAAAAAAAAAAAATGCATGGAACTCAAGCTCCATGAACTCGAGTTCCATACAAATTTTTTTTTTTTTTTTTAATTTTCAGTTTGTTATAACTTGATTATCCAAAAATCGAGTTTTAAATTGAAACTCAATTTTTAGAAAATCTAGTTTCAAAACATGAGCATTTCCCTAATTAGTTTGGGAAAGAAGGCAAAATGCTGGAATTTTTTTTTAAAAAAAAAAGGTGCAAAAGCCCATTTTCTCCTAACTTTTACATATCATTTCTTTCAGAATAAACCATTAAGCACAGCAAAAGATTCATACTCAACAATTTTTTTTTTTATGTATATATATATATATATATTTATAAATAAATTTAACATTAGCTAATCACTAAATGACACTTTGACATTAGAAGAGCACAATATATATCCAGCTAATTAGGAACCAAATTGATGCATTTATCGTATGTAAATATATGTAGCAACCAAACATATGCTAACCAAATAATTACAGAAATTTGTAAGTTCCAATTTTTTTAATTGGTAAAGTCTCTTGTCATTAAATAAGATATTTGAGATTCAAACTTAGCCTACACCAAAAACCGCTTAGTAGTGGTTTGTTGTGCTTATTCTTCAAGGTGAGAAAACCTTACATTCTCTCTCCCCTGTAGGAGCTCTTTCTCTCTCGTCATGAAGCAAGCCTTTTATCCCTTAGGTGTCAAAGCTTAAGGGTCTTTTCTCATCCTTTTCTAGTTTCTATTCTCTCTACATTAACTCTGTTTTCTACATGATATGGAGCATACCATTATTGATAGCCTGAAAAATTTACAGCTTACTAAAGAAGAAGAGGAAGATATTTTCATTTCATCTAACAGCACACCAAACTTGCGGGAAGAATGTGCACTGAGCTTGTTTGGAAGATTGCTGGCAGATCGCAATCAAAATCAGAGAGCTCTTAAGAATACGTTGAGATCGACATGGAAGATGGGTTCTGATCTTAGAATAGTTGAGGTTGGAAATAATATCTTGCAATTCAAATTTAGTTCAATGTATCAGTTAGAGTGGGTGGAGAGAAGTGGGCCTTGGAATTTTGAAATTAATTTGCTCTTATGCCAGTGGAGGAGAGGTTTATCATTAGCCAATTTGGTCTTCACTCATGCACCATTTTAGATCCAAGTTTGGGGCTTACCGTTTGAGCATATGATTGAAGAAGCTGGACGAGATATTGGTGGCAAGATAGGAAGAGTCATTGAGGTGGACAAACAGTCATGGCAAGCAGACCATGCTAAATTTATGTGAGTGAGGGTTGATTTGCCTATTAAGAAACCACTAAGAAGGGGTCGATATGTCACAAATATGGATGGAGAAAGATGCTGGGTTTCCTTTAAATATGAGAGATTGCACACTTTTTGTTTCACCTGTCTAAAAATTGGACATGATGAAAAGCATTGTGGTATGGTGATTGAGAAGCAACCATTGGAATGGGAATATGGAGAATGGATGAGGGCAGGGGGTTCTCCGAAAGGAACAAATGAAGGATCCAAAGCCTTAGGGAGTAGCAGTCACGAGCAAAGGAGCGAAGGTGAGTCCGGGAAAAAGTCTCAAGCCACGGGGGAGTTGGTGGTTTCCGTTCAAGATAATAATAAAGGGAGTGGTAGCCTAGGTGGACAAGACAACCTCAAGGAAAGGGAAAATTTTGAAAAAAGGAGGCATGATGTGAGGTCAGACGTGTGTGTAGAAAGTTATCAAAGTGGATGGGACAACCATGGGTCTGAGAAGCACGAATTAAGCAAGAATAAGGGGCCCGGTTCTTCACAAAAGGTAACTAAAAGGGGTTTAGTCAAAGAGTTATTCAAATCAAATGGGGAAGAGCTGTCACTTATGGGCCAGGCTATAAAGCCCAATAAAGAGGAGCAAGAAGTAAGCAGTCCTCTTAAGCTCAAGCTGAATAAGGAAAATGAGGAAAGTGGAGCTGTGTAAGTCGACCCAAGTAAAGGAAAAGGAGGGGCAGGTAAAGTGAATTTAAAAAAGTTTGCTAGGGAGGTTGGAAAGGCCCAAGGTGCTGGTATGAAAACTTAGGAGATATTAGTGGGCACAAAGAGATGTGAGAACATAGAGGTGCTGGTAGCAAGTGAAGGCCAGCTCCAAAAGAAAAGCTACGATGGTGAAGGTAAGGAAAAAATTCTTTTCTGTGAAGAAACGGCAATGGCTGCTAGGCAACACCGTCGAGAGCAATGATAGCCTTAGGTTGGAATTGCCGGGGGCTTGGGAAACTTCGGACAACTTGAGTGTTGGGCGAATTAGTCCAACGGTGGGATCCCAAAATTGTTTTTCTGTTAGAAACAAAAATTAAGAAGAAAGCTATGAAAAAAGTAATGGAAAAAATTAATTTTGTTAATGGACTTATTGTGCCTCAAAAGGGTAGGGGTGGAGGTTTAGCTTTGTTATGGAAAAGAGAAGTTGATTTGGAGATTATAGGATATTCTTGAAGTTTTATTGATGCGATTATTATAGAACAAGATTGGGTTTCAGGTGGAGAATTACAGGTTTTTATGGGAATCCAGAGGCCCATAGAAGGAAGGAGTCATGGGAAGAGCTTAGGGCTTTGAGCAAAAAATATAAACTCCCTTGGTTGTGCTATGGTGACTTCAATGAGATTCTGTTTGGGGGGAAAAAGTTGGGGGGGGGGGGGGGGAGCTCCAAGGTATCAAAAGCAAATGGATGGATTTAGGGAAGTGGTTAATGCTTGTGGTTTTAAAGACCTAGGGTATAGCGGTCCTGATTTCACATGGTGTAATATGCAAGAAAGGGAAAATCATGTATATTTGAGATTAGATAGAGCTCTTCGCCACCAATGATTGGATTAGCTATTTTAATGGAACAAGAGTCCTCCATTTGGTAGATTCAACTTCTGACCATTGTGCTCTGTTGATTGCCGATTCCATTGCGATACAACCATCTCGAAAGCGTAGATTCCACTTCGAGGAAATGTGGACAAAAAAAAGAGGAGTGTAAGGAAATTATCAAAAATGCTTGAGAAGGGGGTTTGCACCAAGGTACACCTAGAGGCATAGTTACAAGTCTTCAAAACTATGCAGTAGACTTGGAGAGATGGAATAAGTCAGTTTTTGGTTATATGCCCAAGCAAATTCAGAGCAAAAGGAAAGCTCTCAATGATCTATCTCTCCATGATAGAAACAGAATCATGGGGAAGGAGATAAATAGCTTACAAAGGGAGATTAATGATCTGCTTGATTGTGAGGAGACTTTATGGCATCAGAGGTTAAGAGTTCTTTGGTATGGTCAAGGGGATCGCAACACAAAGTTCTTCCATTCAAAGGCTTTGCAGAGGAGGAAGAAAAATACTATTAGCGACATATGGGATGAGTATGGGAATTGATGTGATACAAATGAGAGTATTGCTGCAATGACTATTTCTTACTTTAAGAGGTTGTTCACTACTTCTCACCCTAGCCGAATTTTGGAAGTCACAGATACGATCCCCACCAAAGTAACTGATGAGATGAACCAAAGACTAATCTCAACATTCACAAGGGATGAGGTGGAGACCGCTCTGAAACAAATGCACCCCACAAAAGCTCCAGGACCTAATGGTATGTCTACTATCTTCTTTCAAAAATATTGGGATGTGGTAGGGAATGATATTGTGTGTATGGTTTTGAATGTGTTAAATTCTAATATGTTAATTGTTGATATAAATAGAACCAACATTACTTTGATCCCAAAAATCAATAGTCCATCCAAGATGTCTGATTTTAGGCTGATAAGCTTATGCATTGTATTATACAAGCTGGTATCTAAAGTAATTGCAAACCGTCTAAAAAACATCCTTCCTTAGATTATATCTGAAAATCAAAGTACTTTTCTCTCAGAGAGGCTCATTACTAACAATGTATTAGTTGCTTTTGAGTTGATGCACTATCTTGAACATAAAAAGAAGGGGAAGGAAAATTTTATGGCGGTTAAGCTTGATATGAGTAAAGCCTATGATCGTGTGGAGCAGGGTTTCATTGAAATGTAATGGAAAAAATGGGTTTCCGCGAAAAATGGATTCAACTTGTTATGAAGTGCATTACTATTGTTTCTTATTTTGTGATTATCAATGAAGCAGTCCACGGATGCATCTTCCCTACAAGGGGTCTTCGACAAGGAGATACTTTATCTCCTTACTTGTTTCTATTATGTGCAGATGGTTTCTCATCATTAATTAAGGATGCAGCTAGGAATCAATCGTTAAGTGGAATCTCCATTTGCAAGGGATGCCCTATGGTAACCTATTTATTTTTTGCGGACAATAGTTTACTGTTTTGCAAAACTAATGATCAAGAGTGCCATAAACTCATTGAGATCCTAAGCTCTATGAAGCTGCCTCTGGTCAGAAAGTAAATGCTGAGAAGTCATCTGTTTTCTTCAGTCATAACACTCCCCACGAAAAAAGGTGTGCGGTGTTGAACATCCTTGGCCCAATGCAAGACACTAGGCATGGTAAATATTTAGGGCTTTCGTCCATTATTGGAAGATCTAAAACTGAGGTGTTTGCGGAAGTGAAGGAAAAAGTTAGGAGGAAATTAGTGGGGTGGAAGGGAAAATTATTGTCCATTGGAGGAAAGGAGATCCTAATAAAGGCCGTGGCGCAAGCAGTTCCCACCTATACTATGAGTTACTTCTTGATCCTGAAAGGGTTGTGTAAGGAGATTGAAGGAATGATAAGGAAATTTTGGTGGGGGCAAAGACAAGAAGAGTCAAAGATTGCTTGGGTGAGTTGGGAAAAAATGTGTAAAGCAAAGTCAAATGGTGGTATAGGCTTTCGTAACTTCCAAACTTTTAATTTAGCAATGCTTGCTAAGCAAGAATGGAGACTCTTGTCAAATTCGGATTCCCTTTGCGCCAAAGTCTTTAAAGCTAGATACTACCCAAATGGAGACGTTTTAAATTCAAACTTGAGATACAGTCCTTCATATACTTGGAGGAGTATTTTCAAGGGCCTAGAAGTGATCTGGAAGGGTACCCGTTAGAGAGTAGGCAATGGAAGGCTCATTCATATTTGGGAGGACAAGTGGCTACCCACCCCAACAACTTATAAGGTAATATCTCCTCCTCGGCCTTTTGATGATTTCCCTACGGTTTCAGCCTTAATTAATGAGGATACTAGAAGATGGAAGGTTGACACCCTAAAGTCTTTATTCCTCCCTATTGAGGCTAAAACAATTCTCAATATTCCGCTGAGCTATAGTCTTCTAGAGGATAAAATAATTTGGGTAGGGCACAAAAGGGGGGAATTTTCAGTGAAAAGTGCGTATTACGTGGCCCTTACTGTGATAAACTCATCAGAATGTGGTGAGAGTTCTCATGGTGATCCTAGAACTCCTCTTTGGAAGCAGATTTGGCAATTAAAGATCCCCCCAAAAATAAGAATTTTCTCTTGGAAGGCTTGTGTTAATGCCTTGCCAACCGTGTTAAATTTAAGGAAAAGAGGGGTGAATATGGATGGTATGTGTCTCATGTGTGGTCTAGAGGATAAATCTATTTACCATGCTCTCTTCAAATGTGGTGGTGTAAAGGAAATATGGGACCTGTGGAAGGAGTGTCCAACTGTTATTGGGGCTAAAAATATGGATTTTTCTTATTTGGCATTTAAACTGCTAGATGTGGGAACTCCTAGAGACATGGAGTTGTTGGTAGTGATTGCTTGGGCAATTTGGCATAATAGAAACTTGAGAGTGTTTGAGGCGATCAATCAGAGGGCTGAGCAAGTCTGGAATCATGCAGTTAGTATGCTCTCTGATTATAAAGAAGCTGTGAAGTTTTGTATGTTAGGTCCTTCGGACTGTGAGGTTAGCTGGAAAAAGCCTCAAGTTGAGGTTTTCAAGATAAATACTGATGGGGCAATTGCAAATGAAGGAAGGGGGTCAAGTATAGGGGTGGTAATAAGGGACTCTAGAGGAGAGGCTGTTGCTGCTCTTTGTAGAGTTCTCCCTGGTTGCTTCTTGATGGATGAGATTGAAGCGCTTACTGTCAAGGCGGGGATCTTGCTTGCAAGGGAATTGGACTTGCATCAAGTTATTGTTGAATCGGATTCACTCTCAATTGTTCAACGAATATTGGCGAAGGATTTCAGTGGAGGTCTAGGCCATATTGTCCATGGTATTCTGGGTTGGCCCATTTCGCTAAATGTAATGATATAAACCAGGTGTGGAGAGGTGTGTCTCCTCCTATTGTGAGAAACTTGATACACTTGGACTAGTTGTAGCTGGGCTGCTCTTTATTCCTTATTGTAGTTCAATTTTTGGTTTTATGAAAGCTTACTTCTTATCAAAAAAAAAAACCGCTTAGTGTTTTAGTCTAATAATAAAGAGAAATTAACATGAAGTAGACATGATTTGTTGAACATCTATCATAACTACCCAAAAATAAAAAATTATAGAAATCTAAAATATGAATGAAAAGGGTTAGAGTCCAATTGGGTAACTGCCCAGAAAATCATAGAAAGAATGACAACATATTGAAACAAGTGTCTCATAAAATTGAGGATAATGCAACATATGGCCTACAACAACTGTTGATAAAAATCAAGTCTTAACTCTAAAGTATTAGTAACTCTCTTTTTTTTTGAATAAGGACATATTCAATAAGAGGACAACAATATTCGATTCATCGACAAACACAATGCAATTCTTTTGTGAGTTAAGGTTAGCGTAAATGGATTCATGTCTAAACGAGTCAATCTATTTTGACAAGACAAATAAATGGGTTAATTCTGTTTTAACCTATTTAATATATATTTAACTGTAAATTATCTAGTTAGTTATTCGTACCAAGATGGGTTGACCCATTTTAACATAAAACCATCTAAGCACCAAATTAACATATATGCTTCGAGTCACAATTATGTCTAGAACCAAGTCTTATTCATTGAGCCATTACTGAACCCTTAGAGCATTAACATTGAATTTTCTAAAAAAAATGTTACATAAACACACCTAAAAGTTATTTTATCTATTTTAGTATAACATTTGATGATACACTTTCATCACATCATCTTTTTTAATATCACAACGCATTAAAATAAAATAAAATAAACTCCAATTGAATAATAATAAAATTACAAAACCCAATACCATCACCAAGTCTACCACCCACAACCCAGAACCACCACATTAGATCAATCCCCCCCCCCCCCCCCCCCCAAAAAAAAAAAATCCACCACTATTATAAGCCCACCACCCCAAATCAACTATCCACCACCAATAACCAATGCAACCACCATTGAAACCCAAAACCAAAGCAAACAACTATCACCAACAAAGCCTCCTCTTCCTCCTAAAAAAATGTAGCAACAACAACCACAACCATTAACAACAAACCAACCCAAAACCAACTCCACCTTCAAACTTAACTACCACCACAACCAATTGATTTGAAACCACCACCATCGAAACCTAGAACCAAAGCAACTACCACCACAACCACTAACCCCACAAGAATCAACAGCAATCAAACCCACAACAATGGCCTACCACAACCAAACCCAAAATCAACCACCACTGCAAACAACAATGGCCTACCACAACCAAAACCCAAAATCAACCCAAATCAAAAGATCAAGAGCAACTAAACCCACAAATCCACAGCCACTAATGGCCACAAGAGTGAGAAGTACATCAACCCATAATTGGTAGAGCAAGATTGTTGCCTATCAACAAAAGCATGTCACTAACGTGACACCATTGTGTGTGTGTGTGTGTGTGTGCGTGTGTGTGTGTGTGTGTGTGTGTGTGTGAGAGAGAGAGAGAGAGAGAGAGAGAGAGAGAATATATATAATAAAAAAAGATGGGTTTACTAATAGATGCTCTTAGGACATCCATTAATAAATTATTTTAAGAAATTTTTTATGAAAAAATAACCGATTATTCTTTTACAACATTTTGAACTTCACATATTTCTAAAATGGTTGATTAATGAATGTCTTAAAGGCACCAATTAACCAATCCAAAAAAGATAGAATTGTGCTACTTTACACTGTGGCATTTTTTTTGGTGTTAATACTAAATTCTTTTAAATTTAGGACGTCCAATGAAACATGCTTTTTAGGGCCTGTTTAGTAATATTGTTCTAGTAACGTTGTTCTACTAACGTTGTTTAAATGTTGTAGAAATATGTGTAGATGAAAAAGTATTGTGAATATATATGTTATGTTGTTTAAACAACGAAAACTGTTGTTCAAATAACGTTATCAAACAAAACCTTAGAGCCCGTTTGATCATCGATTTTAAACACTAGTTTTAAACATGTGTTTAGTCGGGTATCTGTGTTTAGTGTTGTTTGAACAATGTGTTGAAAATATGGTTTTTAAACAATGCTTTTTGAAATCACCTGGGACCTATTTTTGAACAACAAACAATGCTTTCTAGTGGCCGTACCATAAATACCTTCAAACTCGTGGGTCCCACCTGATGTGACAAACTTTCTCTCTCTTCTCTCCTTTTACCTATGAGTCCCACCCGTAAAGAAGAAACACTGATGAGAAAAGAAGGGCAACGGTATATAAAATGGATTTCTTCTCTCTCATCAAATAAAATATATTATTTTATACACGGTGTCAGCTTTTTTAAAAATCAAACACACACATACCAAACACATATTTTATGTTTTTCAAATACTGAAACATGTTATTTAAACCATGGTACTAAGTACATTTTTTTGTTTTATGAACACTGAAAACACGTGTTTCAACAACACTTTTTAAACCATAATTTTCACATCATTTTAAACAATGATGTTTGGAATCTAAACAGCCCTTAATGTTTGGAATGCTAACATTAGCATTTAGCACATCCAGTACTCTAACTCTCTTTAACTCTTTAAGCCTTAACCTCTCAAACGTGAAGCAAGGTAACCTCCTTGAGCAACCTCGAGGCAGGACTGGACGTAGACTTGAAGCAACTCGAAACAGAATTTCACAAGATCACTTCAAATGCACTTTTTAAAGAAAAATTTGCGCAAGGCAAACTGTATACCCAATTTATAATAATAATAAATGGGTAACTTTGTAATTTTGACAGTGGGACTACTATATTTATACCCTAGCTACCTTAATAATTATTAAGGTAGCTAGGGTAAGGTTCATTTGTGTTTCTACCTCATACAACAAAGAATTTCAAAGAGGAGGCCACAAGTTTTCACTTTTTAAGGTAAGAACTCAACAACTTACAGCAATGTTTGGTCTATCCTCATTCCTCAATCACTTAATTTTCATCTCCCTTTTCTTTTTTCTTTTTTTCCGTGTGCCTCACCTCTTTCTCTTTGTTTGGTTATTTTTTTCAAAAATCCACATAAAACACTATAGCTTGTGCCACAACTATCCACATGGCAGATTGTGAAATGGGAAAAAAAGTAGTGAATTTATACAAAAGTGACAGATAACCAGTCATAGTTTGACATATATAATAGTTATCACAAAAATTATGAAATTTTATATAGTACTAGAATTACTCTTTTTTTTTTCTCAATTCTCATAACTCACACTTAAAATGTGAGAATGAGTTAAAACTGAATTAAGTGGTTTAATTGAAATAAATAAATAAAAAAACCACGGAAAAATTAATAGATATCCCATGCACATTTGTTAGTGGATAATATCTCTAAAAGTAATACTTGTGGAGTGTAGGAGAAAAGAGTCAGGATTTAAGTATTCAGGAGGGAGTTTCACACATATACACTTAGGTTATAATAGAATTTTTGCTTTGTTAAAAAAAAAAAAAAAAAAATTGAAACTTTTTTAAATACGCGGGACTCCCACGTTACTGTTGTTTGATTGTCTCCCTCGAGTCAACGGCTCTTTTCCTCTTTGGTCTTTCTATATTTTTATTTTTATTTTTATTTTTTTTGAGAAACTCTTTGGGCCTTGAACTAGGAATTCACATTTACTAAAAACACAATGTTCTCTCTGAGCTCACAAAGACACTCATTTCTCTCTCTCTCTCTCTCTTCGATTCAAACACTAACGCTTTGCAATGACACACTCTCGAAGTATCGGTTCAGAGCTTCAATAGAGTCCGCTCAACGTCACTGTAAGTTCAAACCTCATCTTGTGGGCAGCTTTCTCGCAGCTCGTACTGTAGTTTTCGCATCTCTTTGTTGATTCAATCACTGGTTTTGAGTTCGAATTGTGGTGTTGTCTTCTCTATCTTGTGCTTTTCGGTTACAAGTGTGAGATTCTGAGGAAATTTTAAGGCTCTAATTTCTGTTTGGTTGCTCTGAAAATGGAGGAAAAGGAAAGGAATTGAATTTGAGTATTATGTATTTTTTTTTTTTTTTTGTCGTTTTTGTTTATTAGAAAATGAAACTTATAGTTTTTCCAGGCTTAATTACACTTTTTGAAAGAGAAGAATGTTGTGTTGGTGGTTTTTCCTGTTCTGAATGTGGAAAAGTTTAGCATTATATTAATTTTTTGGCTTTTTGAGGTTCTTTCTCTATGGCATACAATCATTGAATAACCAAATGGAGAAGATGGGTTATTATTTTAGATTTGTTCTGCTGCATACATTTCTTATTTGCTTTTGTTTCTGGGTCTAAATTAAACCTGAATTCGTAGGTGTTGTGGGTCTTCCTTGAGGTTGTATACTTTTGTCTTAGAGATGAGAGTCTAGGCTTGCCAGGGGCTCAGCCTTAGACTTTCGGTGTGGTTAGTTTAATTTAGATGGACGATGGAAATCTGATGGTTTATTTATGTAGGGTAGTCTTTTACAATGAAATCAAGAATGTCTGTGGGAACTTTAATATAGAGGAAATTGCAACTCCAAGTATGGATGACAATTCCATGAGACATTAGAGGTAGTATTTTTGTTGTACAAGTTAGTAATTGAGTCAATTATGGTGGGCTTAGGTTATGTTGGAGTGGTCTTGGGAAATTGCAGGAATTTTGAGTAGGCATGGATTGATTCAATTACTAATTACTTTGTAATGTAAGTTCATTTACTTTATGTATGAATATGCTTGTTCCTACTAGATAGGATTTTGGTTACTTACTTATTGAGTTGTGTCAAACTCATCCCCTGTTTCCCCTTCAATTTTATGATCCGTTTGGATTGAGGGGAGGGAGGAAGTGGAGTAGAGTAGAGTAGATTTAGCAAAAAATTAGCTTATTTTTAGCCAACTTTACTCTATTCCCCTCCACTCCCCCTCCTTTCCCCTTCCATCCAAACAGGCCATTAGATTATGAAGAATAGTAAGTTTAGGACTTTTGCTGATGTGATGTGTGCATGAAATGAGCTTAGTGATTTTGGGATGAGATGGTCTTGTAATAGTCATATTTCTTTTGGCTTATTAGCATTATTGAACATGAGGTTTGGGATCTGATTCCTATTTATACTGTGGAAATCTTTGAGAGTTATTAGGGATATTTTTTGTATTCATTTGATGAAATTTTCTTTGAGGATATTTGGTTGTCTCTTGGAAGGCCTTACACATTTGTAGGGTGAAAACTTTATAAGCGTGTGTAGCTTTTGCTTTGATTGAGGGAAAAATACACCATGTATTAGATACATGAGTCCTTCCTCTCACACACTTGTGGGATTCACCCCATGTGAGAGGGAGGACTTATGCACCTAATGCATGATATACCTCCTCCTAGTTGAGGGTGTGACACAAAGGATTGGTACTTTTTTTTCCTTTTCCATTTTTCTGTTATTTTCAACAAGCAAGGAATTGATATATGCTTTTATCATTTGTTTTCTTTATGACCAATACTTTACTTTTATTGCTTTTTTATACATAAAAACAGTTGAACTAGGCAAAGGATATATTCATGCTTCATGCTTGTAGGAGAAACTCTTATCCAAGCAAGATAGGCATCTAGAAGATCTCAAAACCTGTATGAAGGAAGATGTTTACTACAGGTATGTTACTATAATTTAAATAAATAAATAAATTAACATATGTAATCATATACTTAGCTTAATTTAGAAAAACTTCTTGTACCAAAATTTCGTATCTTTTAATTTCCATATTTTGTTACCTTGACTAGTCCTATGCTAACTAAATTTTAGTTCATGTCTTGTCAAAATATAATAACATGCATGTTTTGGTTTAAATCCGGGTAAAGTTTTGAACAGTTGGATTTTCTTGGAGACGAGAAAGCATTTTGAAGTGGTTCCAGAGTCTAAGTAGAGATTATGGAATGGGAGATACAAATGCTGGTCCTTGTCAATCTCGCCATGCAACTATTTCCCTTTTTTTTTTTTTTTTTTTTTTTTGTGGAAGGAATATATGGTTTAGTTTGTTGACATTGTTGTGTTTGTTTTGTCTTTTAGTTTAGCATCTTTATAACTATATCAAGGAGACATGCTAGACATTAATCATTGATATGAACAACAATCGTAACAACAAATTAGTATTTTAGATTAGCATTTTTTGTTTGTCTATTTGTGATTTTTCCTTACATTTTTTTTATTACTTTGGATTTTTTATTTCGTGTATTATTTTTACCAAGTAATAATAATTAGTATTTTTGTTTGAAGATTATTGGATATATAATGTCCTTCAAACTAAGTTTTGCAATAAAATGGAAGAAAATTTTTGACCGACTCTTTGATTTTATACATTGAAAGGAAATTGTCACAACATATAATATGAAAACAATAATTAATGATTCCCAAGATTTAAAAAATGGTCAAGTTCTCTTTTGATTCTTGCATCACAATATATGAAGAAACAGTTTATTTTGTGTCTTTTCATTTGTCGATAGTTTGTTAATATTAAATTCACACTAAATTTGAATTTTCATCAATATTTTTTTCTTGTTCATACTTTGGCCCCTCACTCGAACTCTTGGCTCTGTTCCTATTCCAGAGTCTGTGCAAAAATTATGGAATAAATGGGAGATACGAGTTCTGGTCCTTATCAGTCTTGCCTTGCAACTCTCTCTTTTTCACTTCGGTAGACAAAGAAGATATAATGTTAAAGCGTGGATCCATATCTTCCTCTGGCTTTGCTACCTTGTGGCAGATTCAGTGGCAACTGTTGCGCTGGGTGTCATCTCCAGTAAACAAGGAAACTCTGGCAATGATTCTGAAGTCCATAATGAGCTCATGGCATTCTGGGCACCATTTATGTTGTTGCACCTTGGTGGCCAAGACACAATCACAGCTTATTCAATACAAGACAACGAATTGTGGTTAAGGCATTTGCTTGGACTAATTGTTCAATCTAGTGTGGCACTTTACATCTTTATCATATCTTTGAAGGTGTCTTCGAAGGACCATTGGCTTTCGCTTCTTACTATTCCCATGCTTGTTGCTGGGTTCATTAAGTATGCAGAAAGGATATTTGTCATGCGATTGGCAAATGACACTAAAGAAGGTGGAAGTTTTCATTCAGCCAAAATGTATGCAAATCCGACATTTGATGGATTTGATGTATATAATAGATTTGTAATAAATTTTCGAAAATTCAGACCTCTCTTTCGAAATCAGAAGATGGTGCATTACAAAGGTGAAGTTAGAACTATAAAAGCTTTTGATTTTCAGAAGGCATTCAAATTGATTGAGATTTTTCTTGGACTTGCATATGATGATTTCTACACAAAGGCACCTTTGTTTTCTAAGGCTTGGGGTTGCATCTTCCGCGGCATCACTTTTTCTTCCACTGTTTTAGTGTTTGTATTCTTCGTCATAAATGAGAGACACAAACACCTGCAAACAGATTTGATTATTACTTACATTCTACTGGGCGGAGCTCTAGTTATAGAGATATATGCTGTGATTTTACTGATTGCCTCTGATATGGCACATCGATGGTTATATAGGAATGTAAAGTTTTTGAGACCAAAAATGAGCAGTGATCAATTTTTTGCACAGAAGTGGTCAAACACAATGGGTCAATTCAATATGCTTAGCTTTGGCTCGAAAAATCCTGGAATAGTTCTGCAGGGAACCCCAAAAATCTTTGCTGACTTAAGAGTGTGGTTCTTCATTCACATATTGCCAAAACTAAAAACAGAGCTAGAGATGCTTTTCTATAAGACCAACAAGGAGATTTCTGATGAACTGAAAAGATTGGTTTGGGACACAATTCTAGAAAAAGCAGACTTGGGTGGACCAGGGTTTTCTGAAGATTATAACCAGTACTTAACTTTGGATAAAAGCGTAAACGTGGATATTGATGAAAGCATAATCATATGGCACCTTGCAACGGAAATTTGCTTTTACACTGATAATGATATCAATGCAGGATCGGATGATAAACGACCTGTGATTAAGGAGATATCACATTATATGATGTACATACTTGCTTTGTGTCCTTTCATGTTTTCAGTGGGAAGTGCAAAGGTCACCTTTCAGAAATCATGTAGCTACATTCAGGCTGATCTCCTAAGTTGGGTTGTTCTCGGATCACCAATGCCCAATGTTATGGAAACATTAAAGATGCGCCTATCTGACAGGACAACTTACCCCGAAATAGAACCAGACAATGGTGAACTTGTCAAGGAGCGTTTATGGGGTTTCAATTTCCTACCATGTGCATATGCAGTTGCACAAAAGTTGGGAGAAAAGGAAGAGCAAAAGTGGGAAATCTTGATTAAGTTTTGGGTTGAGAACCTAGCTCATGTGGCAACACTTTGTCAAGGAAATAACCACGCTCAACAGCTCCGAAACGGTGGGGAGTTTCTTTCGCACGTTTGGCTTTTGATAGAGCATATGGACCTTAAAGAAAAATTTCGAGTGCCACTACCAGTTCCACAACAGGGAGAACAGACTCTACCATAGAGGACTCGGGATCTATATATTTTTGCATTGTAAGTTATTGTCTGATGTAGGGACATCTAATAAGGACGATGCATTCTGCAGTAGCAACCTTGGAGATTTGGCACTTAACGAGAACTAAGGGATTGATGGCATTCCACGGCAGGAATTGGGGAGAAATAATAGGAGGTCAACATATCCAGAAGATTACCTTCCTTATTTGAGGTTAATATTCCAGTCATGCACAAGGATGATGTCTATCTTCAAAAGAAGTTCAAACATAGAAGTTGGAAAGCAGGAAATTTCCAATTTAGTTATTTCCCTTATTAGTCTTTCAGTTGACATGGGAGTCTTATTTGTATTTGAATTTGAATTAGGATTTATATTTATTTGCTTTCCTAGTTTGTCTTTATCTTTATCTTTATTATGTTTCCTAGTTTGATTAGGAATCCTAATCGTGAGGTAAGTGAGGTTCTATCATAAAAGGGTGTAAGAGGACCTTGGGAAAAGGCAGCTTATGTTTTTTCAAATTGATTATTATAATGAAACCTGTATGTTTTCATCAAGAGTTGCTATAGCACTCTTTTATCTCTTCTCTTCGTCTTGATCATGGCTTGAAAAACCATAGATCGGAGTAGAATTGTATAGCTTTTCTTATTTTCCGTATATTTCCATTGTTTGGTTCCGCAGAAGTTGCGGATCTGACCTTTCCCGCATCATTGTCAACTTATAACCACATATTTAAGTTGGCATGCCCTTACAATACAATAACTTCTTTCGTTTTCTTGTTTTCCCCTCTCTAAATCAATGCAAATGAAATAAATTGTAATGGAAGTTAAATTTAATTTATAAGAAATTATTTTCTATTTCTATAATGGATGGTTTGGTGCTTCTTTGTTCCAAAGCTTTAGGATTTTGTTTGCTCTAAGCCAAGGTTTTCTTACTTCAAAAAAAATTCAAAAAAAAACCAAAAAACAAGGTTTCCTTATCCTTATGTCAGTATCGAACTTTCTTTTTTTCGATTGTACATAACGAAAAAAAAAATATCCGTTCTTTTCTTGTCTCAAAATGATATTTGATTAATCCAAGGACAAGATAAGATTACAGATACAAACGGTAAAACGGATAAAAATCATGCAGGATGATTGATTAATTATCATGCAAAAATTATTAATTTTCTTATTAAGAGTCTATTTGGGATTCGCTTATTTTGATAAAACTGAAAACTTTTTGCTGATAGTGTTATAAATAAAAGGAAAAGTTAATTGAAATAGTACAGTAAGACTCATGAATAATATCAAAAAGTGCAGTGGAACCCATAAATAGTAGCAAAAATAAGCTGAATAGTAAAATAAGTTATCCAAACGCAACCTAAGTGATCCTTAATTATTGTCATGAAAAGATCCAATAGCATATATAATTGCACCTCTCGACTATAAAATGATAAAAAATAAAGATAGAAAAATATGGCCTTCTTTATAGTCCTTTGTAAGACTTTTTCTACCATAACTAAATTGAATAACGGAAATTGTCGAAGAAACTAGATTGAATAAACTTAAAAGTTTAGGATTGAATTGAATGAAAGTGAAAGTAGATTATTGAATTAAATTTTAGGCAAAATTAGAAAGTACATTTGTAATTTAGCACTTTTTTCTTTCTTTTTCCTAGTTTCTACTGCTCATTGGTATAAAAATAAAAAATCCATTACAACTATAAAATATCCCTAAATTAGCTTATCACCTTAGTTGTTAGGACATATGTGGAATGTGTTATGAATATATGTCATTTAGAATTAACTAATCCTTTGACAAAACGCATTTTACTTATAATTGGATAGATCTAGGATATGTTTAATACTTCAAGAAATAAGAGTTCAAGCCCAAGTATTGAAGCCATGCAAATCTGTCTCAAAATCAAGTGAAGAAGTGATGTTCATTAAAGCTCGATAGATGTATTTATTGAGCTTTAGTTCTTTGAAACTCAACAAATAGCTCAACTAGGGCTGTCCACAGGTCGGGCCGGGTCGGTTTTAGACCCAATCCGGACTCGACTCGCCAGCGTCGGGTGGAGGGGCGGAGGTAGCCGAAACCGATCGTCGGAAAAATCGGTCGGTTCGATTTCGAGGGGATGGTTAGCATCGGTCGAGCTGGGTCGGTTGCTAGAATTAAAAAGGCATCGAAATCTAAATAAAAAAAAAGAGTTGCCGGAATTTGGAAAATATTACCGGAAACTGGAAAATCTCGCCGGAAACTGAATTGTTTTATGAAATCTGCATTTTTTTAGCTAGAAATTGCTGGGATTTGGCCGAATCTGGCTAAATCCCACCAGATCTAGCCGGATTTGGTCGAGATCTCGCTAGATCTCGTCGAATCTGGCTTGTTTTTGTAGGATTTGGCTGGATATTTTTATAGCTCCAGTTGGGTTCGGGTTGCTCGGGTTTTGGAGATGCAAACCCGCCACTCGACCCGCCGGTGTCGGTTTTTTAGAATGGGAACCCGCCACCGACTGACTGGACCTTCGGTTTGGGCCGGAATTGGGTCGGGCGTCGGGTAGTTTGGCCGGGTTGTTGGGCTCCGATCGGGTTTGGACAGCCCTAAGCTCAACAGTTGTATCTATCGAGGACTACAAAAATCAGATTTGCAGATATGTTTTTTCACGCATATCCATGCTATGTGTTTAGGTTTTCTTTTTTCACAACCCTAGACATATATAAGGATTATTTTAAGAGCCATCTCAGTTGATGAAACTTGATGCAAAGGTTTTATGCAAGCATATTGTGACCAGAGACATATGTCTTAGTTCATCTTTCCCTTAAAGAAGCTGCTGCGTTTGTACGCCGTAGGGTTTTGTGACCAAAGAACTTTTTGATCTTCATCGTGTGGATGAACTAAAGAACTTTGCAACCAACATCCTTCTCAAGTTGGTGTGTTAGTCATATACTGAGACCCGTGCATCAATTGGTTAATCACGTACTTAAAGCCACACATTGAAAAAAAAGATTGTCATTACATTACAAGTCCAACTGGGTATTAAGATAAGGGTTCAATTGTAGGTTGGTATAAGGTATTGGGATTTCTTTACTTGTAACCACTTATTTTGATAATAATGGATTCTCGAGAGTGGTGACCTTCAATTCACCCGATGGGGTTTTGCCTTGATGATTTTCCACATTCGTAAACAAATCATCTGTGTTAAATTTATTTTCCGCTGCATTTAACTTAGTTGGTGATTAGTTTGTACTACCCCGCTTATTGCATGTAATTGAATCTAATTAATTAACTTGGCTAATTAATTGATTAATTTAGCAAAGGAGTCAATACATTCTTGGTCTATCATTAGTTATCAAAACGACATGTAGTTTCTGGTTGTAAAGCAATGGAGCTACAAGTCATATTTGTTGCTCTTAATTAATTGGCGAAACTACAATGTTGGTCCCTCAAGTTATCCTACATAATTGGTCTTTCATGTTTGAAGCGAGCAGAATTGGTCCTTCAAGTTTGAAACGAGTACAAAATTGAGTTGTATTAGTCCTTTTACTAACTACCGTTAATGGTGTTATTTACGTGACTAATGGAACAATAACTTGGCATGTTTTTTATTAAAAATCACAAAATAAATTTCTCTAAACGCATGTGCAAGTGTAAAAAAAAAAAAAAAAAAAAAAAAAAAAAAAAAAGAAGAGAGAAAGTATAAGAAACAAAAACCCCTCTCAACATTCGATGTTTGTTTCTTCGTAGCAAAAACCCAAAAGAATCCACCCCTCTACTTGACCTGCTTCTCTTCTCTCAAATTTGTCCTCTTTCACATTTCTCTCTCTCTCTCTCTCTCAAAAAAAAAAAATAAAGATTTTTCTTTTAGGGACTTAAAAATATAAAGGTTGAATTGGACAATCACACAAGAATAATGTTACACCATAGCCACACCACCACTTCCACAATGACCACAACCACCACTTCCACTTCCATGGCTTGTCTCTGCCTCTTCCACATTTTCCCCTTCTTTCATTGTCGTCCTCCACCAATGAAATCACACAAGAAACCTAGAAAAATCACCCACAAATCTCACTGCAAGACTCATAAAAATCCTAGCCATAAAACCTCAAATCACACAAATTACAACCATGAAATTGCAGCCATGGAAACCCAGAAAATCACCCAAAATTGCACGACCCCATACCGACACCCACAAGCCACAGCAATCGCAACCCATACCCACAACAACTCCTCTATAAACCCATTCTCACAACAACCCAAACCACCCCACCAAATGCAACCCATGACCTACGACATGACCCACTAACCCAACCACTGCAACCCACAACCTAGAGAGAGGCTAAGATAAGAGAGATGGAATAACATATATATATATATATATATATATATATATATAAAGCAAGTAGCAACTTGCTACATACAATGGACTACTGGTAACAGTTCATTGTAGCAAGTTGTCACTTTTTTTTTTCAAATATGACAGCTCCAATGTGTATGTTTTTGTTGATTGTGGTGCTAAAATAACTTTTTGGTCATTTAAGACCACCAATGTGAATGATCTAACATCCTAAAGTTCCGCAACTACACCTGCAGCTTCTCTTATACGGCGAGAGGAATCTGCACACCTACTTCCCCATAGTTATCTCTAATGAACGACACCTTTGTTTGGCATGAATTCTCTAACAAAGAGCCATCAGTAACTTAGTTACTGTTCAAATACACTTTAACTGAGACGCTAGCTGTTAAAAGAAAAACAATGTGTATACGCTCTTCTCCTCTCTTGAGTAGGACATACACATCATCGCTAAGAAAAATAAGTTGAATATTCTTAATAAACGAATTTTAGAAAGACTTTGGTTTACAATTTTGCTCTAAATAGAGTCTACCAAAACTTGGGTTTCCCTTGAATCATCCCAACAATGAATCAGATCCATAGCTGTACACACACTACTAAAATAACATGAACAAATAAAGACACATGAAATTAGAAACAAAAAAGAAACCTCCACACCAATCTTATAGAGTCGAACACAAAAGCTCACAAATAAAACACAACTAATTACTTTCTTTGATGATATTAATATGGAACCAAACCAAACCAACCCACCCCACCCCAAAAAAAAAAAAAAAAAAAAAAAAATCCCAAGAGCATTGGTGCGTGTGTCCGACACCTGCCGACAGGCGTTATACACTACAGAAATGGCTTGAGCCAAAGGAATGTAGCCATGAGAAGGATCACATTTCATCACTACTAATGGATCTCCAAAATATTTACAGCCTATATTGGACCCCCCTTCAAAATATCACTGTTTTATTTTTATTTTTTTCATCCCAACGCACTAAACCCACCACCTTTCATCATTTGCTTAAACTCCTTATAATTAACCATACCATCTCCATCCACATCCACCTTCATTATCATCTTCTTGCAATCCTCTACAGTCCTCCCTTGTTTAAGACCAAGAGATGCCAAAACCGATCTTAATTCATCAACAGTGATGAACCCATCACCATTTTGATCAAACACATTAAACGCCTCCTTCATGTCCTCCTCCTCGTCACGCTCGTCCATTATCGATTGGTACAACTCTCCAAATTCATCGATATCCACACAACCATCTCCATTAATGTCAATCTTTTCAATCATTTGGATTAGCTCTTTATCCGGGATAAAGATACCCAAATTCTCCAACGAATCATTCAATTCTTTCTTCGTAATACGCCCATCCCCATTTCGATCAAACAATTGGAACACGCGCTTTAACTCCATGGGGTCCATTCTTTTTCGGGCACGAGACAATTATGACAATGGTAGCGGTGGTGGTGGTGGTGGTGGTGATAGGATTAGAATTATGGAGATTGAACCGAAGGAAGGAGGTTGTATTGTAAACAAGGAAAATTGTTAACAAAAATAGTTGGCATATATGGAAAGAGTGAGTGAGTGAGAGAGAGAGAGAGAGATTGTGTGGCGGGTGTTGTTTGCATAATATTGTTGAGAAAAACTTGGAGAGAAAATTGGCTACTTAAATAGAAGAATTAAGGTGAGCATTGGATCCACCATGGTAGAGAGAGTTGATGAACGATGATGGTGGTGGGAGCTTTTAAGAGCTGTCATATAATAGTGACACTTTACGCGGTATTAGATCAGATGACACAAATTATTATCATTAAAGTTTACAATTTTCAAATACAAAGACGCGTTGCTATAATTGTTGTTGTTTAGTGTGTGTGTGTGAGACCTAAACAATTATAGAAAGTTGTTGTCCGTTGCTTTGAAAATTTTTAAATGTTGTAAATGAAAGGGAGAGAAATGTGACCGTTGATAACGGATCTGAAATCAGAGAGGGAGAGAGAGAGACGTTGGGGACTGGTACGCGCTAAATAATAAAGGGAGGCCGGCAGATTTTTGACCGTTGGATGTACTTCAATGGCTACTTGTGCTTGATTGGTGGGGGGTTGTGACACGTGGCAGCAGTAGGAGAAGTAAGTATTAGCTACTATAGTGCCAATGTGGTAAGAAAAATGTTAGTGCAACAAAAAGTTTTACAACTCATTTCGTGGGGTCACTTGGCATATGGTTGTGGCAAAAATTGTAAGATTTTTTATTGTATTAGCATTTTTTTTTTTTGGGGGTTAATATACTAGCATTTCTCATAAAGTAATAGTAATGGTTTCTCAGTCAAAAAAAAGTAATGAGTTTCTTTCTTTAGGTGAGGTTTGGTAATTGATGTGGATATTGGACTGGCTTGAAAATGACCGATGTTCCAAAGAATTAGAATACCTTGAAATTGAATTAGGGTTGTTTGTATATAGTGAGTTTTATTTAGCCTTTTAGGTGAATTGTAGTTGCATAGGTACAGCCGTACAATAAGAGCAACCTATTATTGTCTTCCTATAATTAAGGGAGTTCACCTAATAATAAAAAATTTAAGGGAGTCTTTTTTTTTTTTTTTATGTTTCGGTTAATGTATGTCCTTAGAACACATATTAATCATTCATTTTTAAAAACTTTTTATGAAAAGTTGATAAAAAAATTTTATCACTTTTTCATTTTCTCATAAAAATTTTTCTAAAATGATTTACTAATGTATGTTCTAAAGGTACACGTTAGTAAAACCCTTTAATATTAGGAAAGCTATTCTTCTTTGACCACAAATTTTGCTACAATTTGATAAAGTGGTCAATTATGATTGGTAGATAATCATTTTTTTTCATAAACCTTATACTTTTTTTCTACCACTTACAATTGACCACTTTAAAGTTATGTAAAAGTTACGGTAAAAAATTGTGTTCATATACTTTTTTGTTATGTAAATGCATTCTTGCTTATGTAAAATTATTTGATATACTCTTTTGTGTCCATATACTTTTTTGTTATGTAAATGCATTTTTGCTTATATGAAATTAGTCGATATACTTGTGTATTACACATTCTTTTATACAAAGGTAGATCTCATATATGTGTCTCGCACATTAGACTTACATTTTCTACAACTATAGGAAGTAACAAGTTGTGATTGATGGAAAATAAAATTAGTGTTAATGATAAGTCCATGTAAAAGTAATTGTACAATACCCTTATAACCTGTCATGTCAACCTATTATGTTAAAAGTTGTGGAAAAAATTGTGTGCCTCCAAATTTAGTTGATAGGAGGGACATTAAAGTGCAAAATTGTGTATGTTTAGCTTACTAGCCTCATATTCATATATTGGTAACCACAATTAGTATGAATAAATTAAAAGAAGTGACAACTCCTTTAAGACAATTCTTGTCTTCTTTGTCTGTCACAATCTCAGGAATATTGCACCTCAACTCACGCTAACATATATAATCTGCATTTGTTATTATAGGATAAATAGACCCCGCATATAAATATATGGTTTTCGGTTTAACCTCTTAACGTATTAGGAGGTTTTTTTTTTTTTTGGTTATATATTTTTAAGGAAATATTAGGAGAATAATTCCTCATACTTGGGAGATTTAGTCTTTCTCTGAGAAACAACATTTTTTTTTTAATTTTCTAATTAGAATGAGGAACATCATAGTGAGCGAGTGATAATGCACAATACATGAACCCCACTAAGCAAATAGGTCCAGTGCAAAAAGTAAAAGTTGAGGGGTTACACTATAGAGTATAGAGACTATAGTCCACTCGACAAGATTGCCAGTTGGCTTACAAATTAAGATTTCAAGCATCAAAGTGCCTCCAGCTACGCTTCTTTTGAAGTTTTAGTTCACTTTGTACAATCTTTTTCCTGGTCAAGAGTCAAGACTCTAAACTATACCCCAATCTTCATAGAGTTTCGATAATTAATTTGGTTTGTTGATTGTGACCAAGTTCATTGATTTTGGAACTTTAGCAACAGAACCTAATTTGGTTTTCTTATTTATGTATTAATTATTAGAAAGTCTCACATAGGTGGAGCCAACGGATAATTAATCCCTAACTAACTATGGTCTCATGCAATGCGCAAATAATACTGTAAACTGTTATGTGAAAAACTTATATAGAATGTTAAAAAAAAATTTAAGTAATAATATAAAGTAATGTTGCGATAATATATGAAGATGTTTTTGTTAAATTAATGATGTAATGCAAAATTAAGGGGATAAAGAATTTAGGCTATAGAGAAAATGTTACATAAATTAGAAATTAGTTATTATGTGGTATAATATCTTCTTAAAACAAATGTGGTGTAATAAGTTGATTGTTTGTTTAATAATTTTTTTTCTAAAATTTTTAATCATAATTTTTGTTTCTTCATTGGCTTGGAGTAAGCATAAAAAATTTGTAATTTCATGTTAATGTTTAGTTGGCTTATGTAAATATCATCCAAAATTTATAATGTCACGTTTATGTTATTGAAGTTTTAATGTATGATAGTAGTAGGTTAAACACTCAGTTAAAATAGTAATATTCTATTAATAGAATTTTATCATAATCCAAAATATCTAAAGAAGTTGAGGTGGAAAACTAAATGAAAACTCAAACAAAGTGCCACATGACATAATCGCGTGTTCTCCCACGTGAGGTTTTTACTTTCTTAAAGTATATTTACTCCATTGACACATTTAATGAGCTAAAAGTTTTACATTAATGCAAACTTTGATGATGTGAAAATGAGAGAGTCTCAAGAGATGTGTCACTTAATAAAACCTCATACTCTTCCATGTGAAGTCTGTGTGTGTGTGTATATATATATATTTTTTGATTGATTAGCTATAAATATCTTATGCATCTTCTCCATGAAGCATGCCACTCACAATTTGTGGACCTTATAAGTAAATGGGATCCACAGTTAGTTGTGAGTGGCTTGTTCCATGGAGTAGGTTAGGGCTGACTTGATAAAATTTCAGGCCTAAAGCTAAAGCAACGTTTTTAAGTAAAGTATTCTCTTATATTTAGATATTGAATCAATAATGTTTATTTAAATTTATATATTATAATTATTTACTCAAAATTCATTACTTTCAATTTTTTTAGATGCAAAATTAGTAATTAAATATTTGTATTCAAGATTTGTAAACATCTCATTTTTAAATGATAAATGGTTGATTCTCTTAATCATTCTTGTGACAATAAATTTTAGGCATGCAAGAGAGTAAGTTTAGGGGTAAGACAGAAAAAGAGTGGTTAAGATAAAAAATAAAAATAAATAAAAACAAAAGAGAGGAGAAGTTTGACCGTGATTGATTATCAAAAAAATGCTTTTAGAGAGAAGGAAATTCTATATAGTTTGATGATGACTAGTTAGAAAATTATATTTTTAATGAAGAAGGGATAAGAGACGTTTGATTGAAAGACTTTTTTAAGTGAGGTAGAGAAAAACAAATGTATATGGATCTCTTCAATTTTTAGCTATGCATTGACACTTTCAAATAAAAAAGTAAATAAGAATGTGATATATTTTATTTTAAATTAATACATAAATATAATTGTACTGTGTGACCACAATTATGGCGCCTTATTTTTTATGGAAACCTTATGCTATGTTTGGAAGTTTGGAGGGAGAGGAGAGTAAAGGGGGAGGAGAGTAAAGGAGAATGGTTATCCTCCATCTTATTTGGATGTTTTTAAAATTAAGGGAGGGGGAAATAATTAGTCTTTTCATAGTTTGTAATTTTGTTAATATGGTAAGGACAAATTTAGTAATTCATTTGGTTAAGCATTTCTATGCTCTACTCTCCCTCCAAATCTCTCCAATTTATAGGAATTAAAAATGAGGGGTTAGAAGTAGTTAGAACTCCTTCAAAACTCTCCTCCTCCACCCTAAAAAAATATCCAAATAAGATAATTTAACTAACTCTCCCTCCCTCTACTCTACTCCCCTCTACACTCCCTCCATCCAAACAAGCTATTAGTTAAGGTGGGAGGATGGTCTCCTTTGGTCTGAACATGGCTCCATCCCTGCAACAGGTAGTTATGGAAAACCTTTTTTAAGTTAATGCAACCTCCAATTGCAATGTTCTAGCGAAAGACATTAGGACATATATCGATGTTTCATTAGTCATCACAATGCTACTTTTTTCCCCCATAAAGTAGTGTTATATATAAATAAATATATATATATATATATATATTTTAAGTACCACTTTTGATCTTTTAAATTTGGGATAAGTTTTATTTTGATCATTCAAATTTTAAAAGGTTAATATCTGATATCTAAAATTTAAAGAGAACAATTTCATCGGTCAATGGGATTGGTTTAATTTTGGCCCCTTAAATATGAAGTTAGTTTGATTTTGGTCCCTTGGATATGTAATTGATTTGATTTGGTCCCTCAAAAAGGGGGGTACTTCAGTATCTCTTTAGGCATGCAAAATTGCAAACCAAAACAAATGAAAAGAAACCAAAATTCAGGATTTTTGAAATATGAAGGACCAAGTATGATCTTTTCAAATTTAAAGGTGTTTAATCAAAAACCAATTTTTAATTAAGTTTAATTTCTTATTAATGTGTGCAGGTACTTGAAGTGAATATTTATTTTAGGGTTCGCAGTTCAAAATACCTCACTTAAGAAGACTTTTTGTTGCAATGCAAGTACAATGATAGATAAGAAACTAAAGTGACTACAATCCTCAAGAGACTAATTTTCAATTTCTAAATCTAACTCATATTCCAATGCTATTGTTTCAAAATAACTTGATTCAAAACAAATTGACTCGAATTGAACCATTCCTAAACAGACTAACTCAAAGTGCACTTAATCAAAGTAAAGTACATCGAAGTGAACTAATTCGAAGTAAATTAATTTGAAGTAAACAAAAGCAAATCAGATCCTAAGTCATGATTCTAACATCAAATTGATTGAAATCAAGCATAAGTGCAAACCAACCATAGACTAACAACTAAATCTTGCATCAAACTTAAATAAATTTGATTTGATCAGAAAAGATCACAAATTGCAAGGAAAAGCACTTACAACTTACAAGTATAAATTCTTCGCAAATACTAAAAACTAGAAGATCTCCTAAGAATCTAAGAACAAATTATCTTAGAATACTTCTAAAAAAAATTATCTTAAGATCTCAATAGGTTCTCTAGTATTTTCGTGGTATCCTTTTTCTATAGAATGAATATTTATTTTAACTTGAGACTGTAGACTCTGTAGTGGTAACTTCTTATTATGCTTTCCACGAGTCGCTCCATTGTTGAATCTCACTACTACTTGACATGCAATTATTGGGAGCAGCAGGTATTGGAGTTGTGGTCCGAGACTCCACTGGTGAAGTTCTGGCAGCAATGTCCGAGATTATCCCTCTACCATCATCCGTAGTTGTCCTGGAAACTTTGGCAGCTCGACGGGCAGTAGTTTTTCTTAAAGAACTCAACTTGCACATCTCGATCTTTGAAGGAGACTCAGAGGAATCAATCTCGGCAATCAAAAATCAGTCTATTCATCACCCTTCTGTAGTTCTGTGGGTCATTTGATTAAAGACATTAAATCTTCAGTTAATCATTTTCAGTTTTTTTCTTTCTCTCATACGTTGGCAAGGCAATGCTTTGACACATGCTCTAGCCTAGAAAACAAGAAGTTCTTTTCCTATTTTAGTGTGGAGGAATTCTGTCCCTCCTGACATTTATAAGTTTTTTGTTTCTGATATTGCAGCAATGAAATCGTCTGGCCTGCTTTCTGGGCCGGTTTCTCAAAAAAAAAAAAAAAAAAGCCTTGCTTAAGGCAACTATTCTCATGTTGACTATGTAATTGCTATATATGTCCGCTCTTGTAACAGCTCCAGGTGACTACTTCTAACTTACTCAAGATATATAACTGCCCCATTTCTCTTGTAACCACTTCAAAGAAAGTTGCGTCATTCCTTGCTATAGTTTTTCTCACTTCCTCATCATCCATTCTTTTTCTAGCTATCTATCTTCTAGTATGCCACATGTTCTCTTTAAATTATTATTTCAGGCCCTAACAAAAGGTTCAAAATGAAACCCGTACCAAATTTTTTTGGCACAAAATTATAATTTACTCTTTCTTTTTCTAGTACTTATAGCCATAATTGACACCATAGACAAGTTGTCTAGGGTCATAAACAAGTTAAGTCGAGTATTAAAAATTCATAATGGTTCATTTTAATTTTATTTTAAATACGAGTTAAGCTTAGACTTATCAACAATTCAGATTATATATTCAAGTTTGGTTCATTTTTTGTTAAACAAGTTCTAATTTGTTCATGATCTACTTGATTAACTTATTCTTTTACATATGTAGTAAAAATTGTGATTAAAATTTGTTATCCCTTCTTTACAAATCTATACTAGTAATTAATACATAAATTAAAGTTAAAATGATTTTCGTTTATTAACATATAAAAATTAGATTTACTAACCTTGCGTTGTTAAAAATTACTAGTATATATAATTTTTGTTACAAAATAGATTATTTATATTATCACAATTTATAAATACTAATTTGATATCTTAGAAATTTATTTACAAATTAACTTACATGACTTAATATAAAGTTAATATATGCATATTTTTTTATATGTATAAATATAAACATAAAATATTATATATATATATATATATATAAATTAATCAAGCATTATGTTTATAAGTTTGTTCACATATACACATTATGTTTGAACTTCACTCGTTTAATAATCGACCTAGCTTACATTAAAGTTTGAACTTAACTTTTGGTTTACTAAATAAACAAATATGACTTCTTTAGAGCATTCTCATCAAAGGTTTCAAATGCTAAATATGCTATTTTTTAAACTTTGATTCTAAAAAAGCACACTATATTAAGGGTGCTATACTTAAAAGTTTCAACACCTTTACTACATTAGTATGTGTAGGATGTCAAAGATGACATTCTACTGTAGTTAAAATCTTTAAAAAAAAAAAATTATTATCACTTCAATTAAAATAAGAATCTCTCTCACACTCTTTCTCTTTCTTTCAATTAAAATAATAAAAAAAAGAATATTTAAATGAAGTGATAAAAAAATAAAATTTTTGATGTTGGATGTATTGTAAAATGATGTGTTAAATGTTATAAAGTGGCTTTTTTAGTTGCTAAGAGCTAAAACTTTTAAAACTCTTGATGGGAATGCTTTTAGCAAATCAAACCCGAATTATAATTCATTTGCTGCCAATTAATCTGCAGAGGCAAGGTCCTCCAATAAAAGTTCTCCGTAAATTTATTAATACAGACATGTGCCATCTCTGCGACAAAGCCCTGCAATTTCTCAAGTCTACACTGTATATTATATGCAACTTGTCACTTGATTGTTTGACTCTCAGTTTAATTGGACTAGATGCTGTTTATCATATACATTATATGACACAAATGGTAAGTCTTAATTTTCTGCAACTCGTTCTTTTTTTTTCTGCAACGTGTGTTTCGATGTAGCAGGTTTAAACTTTTAGTACTTTTATAATGATTGGTTGACTTATAAGTTACTAAAACACAAGAGAGTGAGAGACAAGTATGGCTGTTGTTATCCATTTTAATTACAACTGGATACAGATTTAGAATTAGGAAACATTTGTCTCCATCAGCACATGAGCTGCTCTCTCTCTCTCTAAAGTCGCACATATTACAAGAGAATCTAGGCATGTATCCCTTTAATCACGCAGGCACCCACGCCAAAGAAGCAATAGAAATGTCAAGCGCCAGCTTTCAATGCTTTCTCTATACTTTTTTTAGAAGGTATCACATGTAGGAGAAACTATTTCCCTACACCTATCCCTTAAGTTTGATATGCTGAATCTATAGATGAGTTATTGCTTTTGTAGTGTTTGATCTTGGGGTGGCAATTCGTGTTCGTGTGTTAAATTTATGTTGTGTCAACTCATAAGTATTCGATTATATAAGTCAACACTAACCCGACATATTTATTAAAGGGGTCAAAATTCATCAATCCTAACACAACCCATTTATTAAACGAGTCAGTCGTGTCAACTTGTTTATAAAATATTTTCAAAATGAAAAGAAAAAAAATTTATGAAAAAACAAACAAAAAAATATTTTTAATATAAAATTTAAAACTAACGAGTAATTGCATCACAAATAGTAATTCAAAACTAAAACATATCTTAATATCACAAATAATCAATCGTTATATGTCAAAGAAAATAAATCACAACAACTAATAAGTTTATATATCTAGGGTTTGAAAAGTATATTGATAAAATGTCATTTAATTAAATGGGTCAAACGGGTTCCATATGTTAAACACTAACCCAACCCATTTATTAAATGGGTCAATCGTGTCAACCTAAATATAACACGAACCCATTAAGACTCAACTCATAATCTACTAATTTCGTGTCATATCGTGTCAGGTTCGTAGGTCGTGTCCAATTTTGTCACCCCTAGTTTGATCTAACACCCAAACTAAATACAAATTTTTCAAGGGCCTAACAAAAAGGCCTAATAATTCTTGCAAAACAACAAAGGCCTAATGCAGAGGTTGAATACAATGGCTAAACACAATGATTGGAGCAAAAAGGCCCAACACAAAGGTCTAACGCAAAGACCAAACATAATGCATGAGAGTTATCGAATATCCCATTACCCATGGCCTAACCCAATGGCCTAATGGCCCACTAAGCTAATAAGCAGCTCAGCCTATTGTTATTAAGGCCCATGGGTGCCCGATGGGCTAGCCCAGTAGCCCAGCCTATTAGCCCAACCCAATAACTCAAAATTCATAACAAAAATATATAGGCCAAACATAAAGGTTGAACACAACAACTAAGGGTCACCAATTAGTCTATTGCCCACGGACTGACTTAATGGCCTGACGGCCCACTAGGCAAATGGGCAGCCCAGCCCGTTATTATTAAGGCATATAGGTAGCCCACTAGCAAAGTGGATCAAGCTATGGGCTAGTTTATGCCCAATGGGCAAATCCAGCCCGTTAGCCCAACCCAATAACTCAGGATTCATAACAAAAATATATAAGGGGAGTATGAAGGATTGATTTTGAGACATTATAGAGGAATTTCTTAAAAAAACTCCTCCAACCATTAAGATACTTAAAGTGATTATATTAAATTTAGTTTACTAAATATATATTGTGGGGGCCAGTTAATCAATAATTATTAAAACCGTGTTAACTGGGCCTGTGACCATCCGAGGACGTTAAACCATCCGAGGAGGCCCACATAAGGTTATAAGGGGAACCAAATGAAAAGAGGAGTAGATATCACATGAGATGGGTCCAGTATTCGTCCGATGACAAAATCCTTCTCGGCAATATGTGTCCGAGGACGACCTGAACGCCGTATTGTCACAAACACACTTCGAAACTACATTACCACTAAAGGTGGGACATGGGGCCAATAGTAAGAAAGAAAAGATAAACAACTATCTTTAACAATTGCTGCCTCCGCATTAATTGCCTCTCAACCAACTCTCTGATCGAATTAATGTGGAGGTGATGCCTGAACAATGATGTAGTCTTATAGCTGCTGGTTGAAGGTTCTAGGAAGTGTTGGATGGGACAGGAAGGAATCCCCCGAATCCAACCTACACGTGTGTGGTGATGATGACACCAAGAGGGCAATATATAACATGGAAGAATGTATTGAGAAAAAAGATCGGAACTTCTAAACAATTGATGCTTAGAAGAAAATCTTACGAAATAAAGAACTTAGCTTGTTTCAAGGATAAATTGATCGTAATATTTGTATTAATCCATCTAGAAACGTTAAGTTTAATCGTTTTTCTTCTGAAGTTAATCTAGTTCTTTTATATCCACGCTCTACAAATTTATTGTTTGGGCCTTTAGCGTTCGAACCCAATACGAGTTTGGGATCGATACAAATTGAGTCTTTACATATATTATACTAGTAGTCTAGCAACTTTGAATTAACCATTTGACATTTTTTTAATATTAAAGATAAAAATTAAAAAAAAAACCATTTAAAGCCTTAATAAAAAAAATTAAACAGTTTTTCATCAACAAAACAAAAAATTAAATAGATTTGACCGTAAAAAATTTGTAATTAAGTATTAAATTCTTTGATTCTTTTCTTTAAAAAAAAAAAAAAGATTGATTATTCCCTTATAAAAAAATTAATTCTTTCCTTATAAAAATAACTAGTCGCTAACCCATGCAATGCATGGAAAAGATGAGCAAAAGTTGTAAATTTTCACTTATAAAAGTTACAACTTAAGAGGAAAAATAAAATACTAAGACCAAAAGTGAAACTCTTAACACCAATAATGTTGTATAGTCTCAACCTTCATATGAATAAAATGACATTGTTTGGGAGCAAAGACAAATAAATGTACCAAATTTTGAGTAAAGTTTGCTTTAGTCATCTGGCTTAAATAGTAGAACTATTTAAATAAATAAATAAATAAATAAATTCCTTTGGACACTTTTAAGCCAATAAACAAAACAAACCCTCGTCACACACAAAAAAGGGAGAAATTTGGAAAAAATAGATGTTGAAATATATGAATGTAAAAAAGAAGAAGAGGTACCAATTGAATGGCAAAAAAGAGCACTAATCAAGTAAAAATATAAATTGATCATATATACGAAAAAAATAAATAAATAAAGGGTGTGGCATTAAATTCAAGCTGAAGATGAGCTACTAATAACATATTTCATAATTTAAATTCAAATTCAAATCTATAAAGATGTATTTCTTGATTCTTAGCCGACCTTTTCTTTACACACCAACAATAAAATAAAAAATAAAACAAAGTTATAGATCAAAGTTTACAATTGTTTTGTGTGTAAGTTTTTTTTATTATAAATTATTATAGTTTCTTGATTACTCCTAGCATCATTGTACATGAACGCTAAAATACAAATATATTCGTAATAGATTAATGGTGAAATATGTCTAGTATTCCATAGCAAAAGTGATTCTCATCAGGATTTGAAATCATGAAAAACAAATAAACTAACAAAAAAAATATTCAAAAGATTTTCTTTCCTTTTCAAATTAGTGGTGAAGGGAAAAATAAAACTACAGCTCCCCAATCTTTAATCTCTCTCTCTATATATTAGTATTATATATATATACCTACCAATCCTTCATTGAGGCATTCCCTTAAAAAAAATCATCAACATTTCTAATCAATGCAATAAACTCCAATATTTAAGAGAGTAGGGAAAACCGATTAAAAAAAATTCTGCCCAGACACCTTTCATAATTCATATCCAACAAAAGCTAACACGTACTAAAAAAACAAAAGGGTGGAAAATTTTTATCACCTTAAGCCTTGCAGTAAGGTTGCTCTCTAAGAAGCTTGGCTCACTTCATAATGGTTTGCAACCACCTACAAATCAAAAAATCTCAAATTAAATTGCTGAAATTTTTTTAGCTTTTTCGGTTCAGAGTTTTGTCTTTCTCTTTCTAAATGTAGGATTTTAAGTCAAATAAAAAGAGGTTGTGTTAGGTTTAGAGTTAGTGCCGTGGAGGAATAATTCAAATTTATTATTTTATAGAGTCTAAAATGAAGCATGAAATACATTAAAGTAAAAAATTAATAAATAATAATAATGATGTGAAAATTGTGAAAATTTGAGTGAGTATGAAGGGTTTCAAAAGCCATCACATGCACCCTCAACCAAACCACAAATTTACTCTATCTCAACAAATAGAAAAAGAGGGTACGACAAGGAAAAAAGAAGAATGATTCATGTGTGAGTGATTGATGTTAATTAACGTGGTCGTTTGCCTTTGGCTTATTTGTATAGACCTCAATGTACAGCTTTACGTGTTTGTTTGAATGGATGTAAGTGCTATATAATGTCTTAGTTGAAACCTTAATAGAGTAAACAACCTTCCCAAAGAAGCCCCATGCCTTACCTTTCCTTCTCACTGTCTTCCTCTTCCTTACGTGGCTTTCTAAGATAATTCCCACTCTGGTCAGATTCCCTTTTGGATTTTTTGATATATTTTGAAATTTCAAAGATGAAAGACATATTAGATCAAGTTAAACTCAAGCCTTAACAAACCACAATTTAGATGCAAACACAAACCATTTGCAACTTAAAGCCAAGTCTCAGATGGTATTGACTACAGAAGCAAAGTGTAAAGATAGAGACCAAAGTAGAGAAGGAAGAAACTGAACGATAAATGGTCTAGGGTTTTCAGTTTTTGGGTTTCTTGCGTATGGTCTTGTAGTCGAGTTTTATTGCGTATGGTCTTGTAGTCGGGTTTTATAGAGAGTAGTTTTGTTTAAAAAAATAATAAATATATAAAATATAAAACCTAAAATAAAAAGAAAAATAAAATAGTGGTGACGTGGAAAATTGTGGGAGTTTCAAAGGTTTCGGTTATATGTATATAAAATAAAATAAGATGCTAACACAAGTTCATGAGGTAACCCATTAAGCCCAACCTGGTAGCCCAGCCTACTTAAGACAAAATGAGCATTACCCATGGGTCGAGGCTTTCTCTTTCAGCCTAACCCGATCTAGCTTATTAGAGCATTCACATTGGTGGAGCTATAACTTTAGCTATTTAGCTCTATCAAATGCTACTTTATCTACTTTACTTTCTCACTTTATAAAACATTTAACAGTTGTTTTATTTTAGTTTTTAACACAATAAAATAATATAAATAACACAATAAAATAATAAAAAAACAAACACCACAGCTAAAAGTAGTGTGAACACTACAATAAAATACTTTTTTTTATAGCCATATTTTTATATTCAGGTACTAAAAATAGCAATATAATTTTTTAAAACCACCAAAATTAATATTTTTAACTAGATAATAGCTTACTATGCCGAGCCCATTATGTCTATATGCCGGCTCAGGCCATTGATGCCCCCTAATAGTGACCAATGAAACAAGTAACATATTCAATTCTCCTAGACTTGTCCCGTCTGTCTACATGTTGGAACTGCTGCCTTGACATGCACCCATTTAGCTAAGTCGAGTGGGCAACTAATTGAAATGCTTATTGCTTAGTTTAAAGGTGGATGGGAATACTATCCTGACAAACATCTCCTTAATTGATGTGATGGAACAACCAACTAGCAAATCTATTGCTAGGTCTTAAGGTCAATTTCCTGCCAGATCTTCTCTCTCCCTCACTCAACAGGATAAGGTATGTCTAACAAGTCTCATACACTGTATTATTTCATTCTTCATTGCTCATCTTCTCCACTGATTTTCTAACCTAACTATTAGAACCTCCTTGACCAGCCCCTTTCGGGTGGTCTTGAATGGTTTGAGGTCTTCATCTTTTGTATGTGATCATATTTGGTTAGGAAGGTCCATCACAATTCGATCAAAGTAGAAGTCCTTACTACTTTCATTGTGTCCCCCAAATTTCAACTCCCCCAGATTTATCTTTATGTAAGAAGAACTAGGAATATAAGAGGAGTTGAAATTACACCCCTCTCAAGCTTAAGCCAAAATGACATTGAACCCCTAAAACAAAATTTGACTTAACAACAACACTACCACCAACTCATAAATTCACATATGCAAGCGGCAAGCCCGTACACCAACCCCATAACAATACCACAACTCAAACCACCACATAACATATCCACTGGTTGCTAAGAACCTTATAATTCAATTGAATTTTTTTTTGTGTTTCTAATAAAAACATTTAGGTTTGAATTAGAATCCCCTCTCTTTCAATTACCGAATTATAAAATAATAAATAAAAAAAACAAATAAATAAATAACCAATTACCACTTTTGGTCTCAAAAAGAAACAATTTATTCATAATTTGGCAAGTTCTTGGAACATTGCAAGCAACTGAAACGACTGCATTTCACTACTTCTCATTGCAATCATGCAAGTAGTACAACTGACTGAAATTATTGCACTTTCACAAATTTTTAGAGAAAAAAATTATTTAACGTCGCCTGAGAGATTCGAACTCTCGCGGGGAAACCCCATGTACTTAGCAGGCACACGCCTTAACCACTCGGCCAAAGCGACGTTTGTGAACGTGTGACGATAATTAATATATGAATCATAAAACTCAAACCTGCTGAAGCTGACTCTTATTAATTGATAGGAGGCAGACAAAAACTTTGTTGGTTGTTTCTGTTCGGTCAAAAGGGATGAAAACTCAATGACTCATGCATTGGCCAAGTTTGTAGCCATTGAAAAATTTAATGTGTGTTTTTTTTAATATATATATGGAGAGAGAGAGAGAGAAAGAGATAAGGCCAAATAAAGGTAAATAAATCTTTAGCCGCTCTTTTATATATCATGATTACCTTCTTGTAAATTTTGGTTTTTCAGTATTTTAAATATGAAAAAAAAAAATTAACATTCATATTGATTTATATGGTTCAGGATGGATGTTATTATATTCCCAATCTGTCTTTAAAATATATGGGAAATTTTTTTTCTCTAGAAATATGATATCATCATAAAATCGAAACCATAGATTAAAGTCTATCATATCTAAATTATACATTGGGATTATTTCATTATTAAAATGAAATTCAACATTTAAACTACTATATAATGGAAAATATTAATAATAATTGATTTTAAATTATGTGTATTATGTACACCTTTAGATTTTTGTAGGTGGGCAGAAAGTTTGGTCTATTCCTAGACCAATCTAGGCTCATCCAGGGTTAGTTTGGCCCAAAAGGCCAACCTTGTCCCGGACCAACCTAGGCCTATCTAGGGTTAGTTTGGCCCAAGATAGGCCCATTTTAACTAGGTGAGTATTGAGATGTTTTAAATGAAGGATCCCACCTCGACAGTTGCATTTTGACAAATGTCCACCGTGACCAAAGACATAAAGTAGTGCCTTGGAAAAATCTGCCCGTTGAACATAGGATTCAACGTCAGGCACAAGTTACCAGAAAATCATTTCAAAAACAGGGTAGTAGGGCCCACCAAAACCTTACGAGTGAAGGGACCCACATACATGCAGGATATTCTCTTATCATGGCAGACACATTAAAGCAAGAGTATAAAGGAGGAAGGAAGCTCAAGAAAGTGGGGTTGGAACAAAAAACATGGAAGAGAGAGACACGAGAGAAAAGTGAGAACATAGTTCTAGGGATAAGGAAGTTCTGCTCGAACTTTAGAAAGGAAACTTTGCTATTTGGTAGCCTCCTTGGCTAGACTGAATTCCAAGCAACCTATTATCAAAGTATTACTTGGGCATCGCCCACTACCATACAAATCACTTCTAGGACCTTCCATTGTGGGCTAAACCTAACCCATAATATAAATTAATTGGGGGTTTAGGCCTAATAAGTCCAGGGTTGTTAGGAATGTACTACCACAATTTTATTTCTACATATTTAAATCTTTTTAGAATCTACAATGTAAAAATTATGTCACTTGAACCCATTTCATATATATATATATATATATATAGAGAGAGAGAGAGAGAGAGAGAGAGAGAGAGAGAGAGAGAGAGTAATTATAACTTAATATAGTCAAACAATAAAAAAAAAAATACAAATTAATAGTATTATTTTTTATTCGTCGATAGTTGGAGGTGAGAGAATTTGAACTCTAGATGTCTCCGTTGGAAATGTATTAATCAGTTGAGTAACAAGTTTTTTTTTTTTTTTTTTTTTTTTTTTTTTTTTTTTTGTTGTTGTTGTTGTTGATAGGGAGTTACAAGCTCTTGACTCGTAGGATATGATTATGAACCAAAAAATAGAAAAAAAATGTTTCTCGTTGAGTGATGGTTCATGCTGCGTGCCTCCCACCCAACAATTGTGAATTGAGATATATGAAAACCAAAATATCGATGGATGTGAATGGGCCACGACTTCAGCTCAGTGGACATCATCTACTAATCAAAGGTCACAGATGATTAGATTCATCACCTAATCATACTTATTATTATTATTATTAAATTACATTTTTTTTCATACTAAATTTTTGTCTCATTTTCAATAGCATGCAAACTATCAATTTACCATCGATATTTTAATTTGATAGGATTGTATCAATATTCTTCATATTGTCTAAATTGGGTGTTAAAAAAATAATAACAATGATTTTTCATTGCAACAAATTAGGGTAATTTTGTCATTACATCCAATTTTTCTCTCATTTAACTCAATTTAGACATAAATACAATTCTTCAATTTGGTGTCAAACAAATTGATAGTTTGGGAGATATTATGAATGAGGTGGAAGTTTAGAGTAAAAAAGTGTAACTATTATTATTATTATTATTATTATTATTAGGAAGCAAATTACAAAAAACCCCCTACAATATCCCTAAAAACGCGAAACCTTCATTGGGCTCTAGAGCATTAGGCCTGCAGTAATGACAATTGGATACCAGGGGACCTCTTAGGTATCATATTGAGGGTCCTTTATCCCATGCAGAAGAAGAAATTAACATGGACTTTGTGCATCAAGGAGGTGCATGGAATCTAAAATCCTTAACCATTCCACTACATGACGAAATCAAGAAACTTATTAGAAGTATTCCTTTGGCACAATACCATATTCAACCAAGCAAACTAATTTGGCCAAATAGTAATGGACAGTGCAATGTGAAAGAAGCATCCAAATTCATATACACACATGAAGGGATTCAAATTGATAAAAGTCAATGGAATTGGCTATGGAAAACCCCATGTCTACAAAAAAAAAAAAAAAAATCGAACTTTTATATGGAAATGCATTCATAACAGAATACACATTCCTTTATTGCTCACCACCAACATGGTATTGGCCTTGAGTGTTTCGATGTCTAAATCTTGAAAGTATTTTACATGTCATTCGAGACTGGCCTTGGGCAAAGAAATTCTGGATTGCCCTCTCGGGACAATGAGAAATATCTATTTTTCCATAAATCGCTAGTAGAATACGGTTACACGAAAATTTAACTAATATATCTCCTAGCTCTTTTCAAATGAGCCTTGGAATATTCTATTTTCTTATGAAATTTGGCAACTTTGGCTACTTAGGAATAATAGGATATTCAATTGTCCTTTTGAAACATTAAACCAAATAATGCACATTACACTTAGCCACGGAATTTTATCATCTTGCATACAATAGGAAAAAAAAAGAAAAAAAAGAAAAGGGAACAAAAGTCACTAAAAGAACATCTTGGCATCCTCCACAACCCTCTTTTGTTACTTTAAATACAGATAGTAGTTCTAAAAATAACATTGGTAAAGTAGGAGGTGGAGTTGTATTAAGAGACAGCTAGGGAAGAGAATAAAAAGTTTCTCAATTCACATAGGCATTGCTACAAATAATATTACAGAAATATGGGCTATTAGATATGGTTTAAAAATGGCTTGAGGGTTAGGATATAAACATAAAAACCTATAAATCAACTCTCAAATTCTCCCCAATTGGCTAACAACATATGGTGTTTGGGTATTGAAACTTTCTGTTTTGATTTTGGATTGCAGGATATCACTTGGTTAATAATGGATTGTCTTTTCACATCACATCTTCCATGAAGCAAATGGCATGGCAAATGAACTAGCAAAAAGGGGATAGGAGCACAAATGCAATTTTAGAAAATATAATGAATGTCCAAATTTTGTTTAAGTAAAATATGTATGTGATATTTTGCAACTCGGCACTCCTCGTGAGTGTTCAATAGACAATACTTGTAATAGTGCTCCTTAGATAATAAATAAATCCTCTTTCTTATATATATATATATATATATATATATATATATATATATATAAATCCAATGTTTTGCATGTTTAACTATAGGTGAATGAGTCACCCTCAAAAATTGAGTCAGCAATACCGATTTGAGTCCAAAAAAAAATTGAGGGTGACTCCTAGTCTATTGTTTTGGCTCTAAAAAATGGTGATAGGTTGAATTCTGATATTGGTCATCTAGTTATAGACACTTTGTCTTTTGTAAACTCCCTTCAGAGTTGGTCATTCTCTCACACTTATAGGCAAGGCAATGCAATAGCACATGCCTTAGCTAGGAGAGCTAGACTTTGTTATTTGTTTGAAGTTTGGATGGAGAATGTTTCTCCAGACATTTTTAATGTTTTGCAAGCTGATTTACCAACTAACTGAATAAAGATAAGTTGTTGGATTTCTCGAAAAAAAAAAAAAAACAATAGGTGAATGAGAGATCAAGATAAAGAAGTGTTTCATGTCTTTAGGTGACGTTTCCTTCTTTAGTAGGTGAGTTAAAAGGTTTGAGTATCAAACCAATTTGGCTTCCTCTGAATGTAGAAATAGCGTAGTTTTTGTTTTAAATTTTTTTCGACATTTACTTTGCATGTAATGCTTTGTTTTCTTGTCTCCTTTGTAATCTCTATATAAGGCTAGCTATGGATTGTATCAAAGCATCCGATAGAGAAGTGTGGTATGCAAGAATAAGTGGTGAGATAGCAAATAAGTAGTGAGTGAAATAGAGTGGTGTTTGTAGCAAAGTGTGTGTGATGTTATAGGTATCAATAAAACTTATTTTTTTGATAACTCATTTGTTATTCTATTTGAGTGTAGTAAAATTTATCACAAAGTATTTGACAAGATATTTTATTTTTAGTGTCAAATTTATTTTGACAAAGTTTCCGCAACGGTAAATCTTAACACCCCCCTTATGTTATAGTTCTATGTTAAAATCACTGGAGGTTTTTAAGAATAACACAAAAGCCCTTATGATATTGTTTTATGTGAAAATACATCCCTTAATATGGAAGTGTGTCATCACATGGAAAATTTATCATTTATTTTCGTAGATATTTAACGATTTATACATAAAAATACCACATGAGATTATTGTTATGTTCAAAATTTCAAGGGGTTTCATGATTTACAAAGAAACAACAATGAGGTTTTGTGTACTTTCTTTTATTGTTATTATCATATACTATACCATAATTTTATTACCTAACTTAAAGTTATATTAATAAGATAAATTAAGTATGCGAAAGTAAATTGAGAATCAAGGGAAAATGATTTCTCTTAAAAACATAAATAACAAAATTTATCTCACGAGTCACAACACACAAAAGTGTGTCTATAAAAGCTAGTTATCTATACTATTTTTAAGAGAATAGAACTCTTTATTATTTACCTTTTATACTTCCAATAATAACCATATTACCTAATTAAGATTTATTTATCGATAACACAAGTTAAGGGTACAAAAGTAAATTGAAAATTTTTAACCATCCATCAAATAATATTCCTACTAACAAACCCCTCCCTCCAATTCAAGAAAGATAGCGTTTGACCTACTAATAGCAGCATAAGAGCATCAACTATACAGTCATTTGCTTCAACCCCACCTCCCACAGGCACACTACTTGTGAGAAAAAACAGTTTCAAGAAGTGCTTTTCTAAATCTTATTTTTATTTTTTATCATTTCTTTTCTATTTTAGGGTGAAGATAATTTCTTTGTTAATAAATATACTATTAAAAAAAAAAGTCTCTATAGAATATTCTTATTTTTATTCTTATTCTTATGTGGTACATACATGCATCATCTAGGATAAAAATTTGTTTATATGGTAAGATATTAATAATTACGCCTTTACCATTTATGGTTTAAGATTAAAAATACATTGGTGAGGTGTTCATCAAATACTTCTACACAAGACATCAAATAAACACCTACTTATTTTAGGACATCGAGTTGTATTCATATCAACTTTATTGGAGTTAAAACCAAGAGAAAATCTAAAGAAACGATAATATCTCACGACATTTTCATAATATTCTAATTTTGAGTTATGATAAGTCCCTAAATAACCTTACTTTGATTATGATCTACCACGATTTAATGCCCTTTGTTTGTTACAAAAATGTCGTGAGATTTTGTGTCGTAAAACTCTATACCCAAAAAAGAAAAAAGAAAAAAGAAAAGAAAATGTGCTTATTATAACGCAGCAACTTCTGAATCAGATTGCCCAATTGGAGGCATCTGGCACCAAATCCTTTAAGTAGAACCCAAATTGCCAAATCCGTACGCTCCCCATGTTGTCTTTATCTAAATTTTTAGATTCCATGCCATCACTTCCACCATTAAAACTATTGTACCATAGACCGCAGCCAATTAGGCACAAATACGCAATTTACATCACTCATTTAACCAACCAAAATTGATCTCCTTCTGTACAGTACTATTCCTGCACCACACCGTACAAAAACACCGCTTCTAATCCAAACACACATAATTCAAAAATGCCCCTCGAAGTCCTCATTATTACAAATATGCCATTCCTCACACCGTTTTTTTTCTATCTGAACGAATAAAAAAAAAAACAAAACCAGATTTTGAAGACTCGTTTGCACACACTAAAATTCAAAGTCTTCTTTCTCTCTCTTTGAAAATTTTCTCGCACTTTCTCACTGATTTTCCGGGAAAATTTCTGATCAGGTATGCTCTCTGTTGCTCTCTCTTACTCTTTCTCTTACTTCCTTGTTCGCTTTTATTTGACTCCGTTAAAGTGAAAGATACAAAATTTTGAACGCAACGTTTGAGGTCGCTAGGAAAATGTGAGTAAACGAAACAAAAATCGAGGTTAGGTTTTTGGATTCTTCGTTGTATGAGAGGGCTGAGAAGTGGTTTGAAGCTTTGGTTTTGTGCGTCGATTTGTCTGAAAACGAAGTTATGTTTTGGTTTTTTCTTTTTTTTCTCTTTCCTCCTGTTTTCTCAGCTTCCAAACGGAGGGAGTAGGGTTCAAAAAAGGTTAAGGTTAAGGGATTAGGGAAATGTTTTTATCTTGTTTCTGTTTTCGTGTTTGTGAAGGAAATTGGAACTTACTTTAGGTTAAGAAAAGAAACACTGTTTGAATTTTATATCTTGTGTGTGTTTGTGTGTATGTGTTTGTGAGTCTGTGTGTGTTATTTTGTTGTTTGTTAAACTTATTTTGAGCTGAAATACACTGAAAGAAACCACGTTTATAGTTAATTGATAAACTTCAGACAAGCTAGCCCTCAAGTCTTAGAAGCTGCATTGTTGTTGAAATATTTTTGCTCTGTTTTTTTTTTTTTAATTGGTAGGTTACATGCCGAACCAATGGGTTACTGGTAATCTAATCCTCTACTCATTGTTTGTAATTATATTTCAACTTTGCAAAAAAGATAAGCCACATTGCATTTGGCAATTTAATAATTTCATTGGCAAAGGAATGGATATGGCTACATTTCCAAAGATGATGAGTAATTATTGGGTACTCCTGGATTACGGTGACGCACTGCGCCCCTCTCTCACATTTATAGTGGATCCTACTAATTAAATTCATGGTAGGGTCCACTATGAGTGTGAGAGGAGGTAGCAGAACGTTACTGTGTTCCAGGAGTATCTAATCATTTTATGAAAATGACAGTCAAGCTCCTTTGGTAATTAATTATTGCTTGTTTATTGTTGGGATGAGATCCCCTCACATTTAAAACCTCCAATTCCCTCCATTTTTGGCCGGACGTGAGACGCGTGGCATTTGTTTGATTTTGTGTAGTTTACATGGGTTTTTAAGACATTGAAATTTTTAGATGACACGCGTTTTACATCTGAATTAAAATTGGAGAATTTAAATGGGTGGGGGTCTTATACCATTAATACTCACAAGTGCAAAAAGTGTGCTTGGTTGAGTATTTTATCACATAAATTGATAAGGGTGTCAGATAACAATTATCACAAGAGATGTGTATAATATAGGGCAATAGTTCTAAAAGAAAAAATGCTTGATGTTAAAATATGGGGGCATTGTTTGGAAAAAAAAAAAAAAAAATCAAAGTTATCGTGCGATTTTACGAGTAAGTTGAAATGTAAGGGTTCAACCTTGTGTTTTACTTGATTTTTTTTTTTCCTTCTCTAATACAGTTTTGCATTGCTTGTATATAGTCACTTATGCAAAGAGTGGGGTTATGTTAAGTAACCTATCATATAATTTGATAAAGGTAATAAAAATTATCACAACAAATGCATATAATATAAGGGCCACAGTTTCACAGAAGAAATGCATGATGTAAAAATGTGGGGGCATTATTTGTAAAAGAGTTCAACTTCTTGTGAAATTTACAAGTAAGACGTCATTAATTCCAATGATACTTTATGTTTAACAATTCATCCATTTATTAACTTGGTTTTCTTTCCTTCTCTAATACAGTTTTACAAGAATAGCCCACCGCAAATCTTTCGTTCTTTAATTAATGATGCGTCCTTGATATAGACCCTTGTTCTTATATGCTGACGCTTTGAGTCCAGATAGATGGCAAATAAGGAAAATGAGGATTTCTATTACAACCTCCCAAGGAAAGAGCTTCAAAGTTTGTGCAAAAAGTATGGATTGCCTGCTAATAGGTCACATTCTGAATTGGCAACACTGCTGATCTCCTACTTAGAGGTACTGTTTCCATGCTACCTGTTTTTTTTTTTTTTGACTAAAATAAATCACATGTAAAGGGAAGCTTACATGTTGATCCTTATTACTGTGTTGTTTCTGTTTGTGCACACCATATTACATATTTGAGCTCATAGTTATAGACTCTTAGTGCGTATGTATTGTACACACATTTTTCTCCCACTTCCCTTCATCTTAACCTTTTGGGATTGATGGTATTCTTTAATAGGGTATTAAGACAGCTTTAATTTGAGAATACCTCTCTCTTTTCCTTTTTTTTTTTTTACTTATCAAAATGAAAACTATTTGAGGTGTTCTCAAATTACAGCAACATGATCTGTGTAGAACAAGCATGTCATGCTCAAGGGTAAAAAGGAGTCAATATGAACCATGGAGTGGGTTTTCGAGCTAAGCATTGAGGTATTAAAGGCTTATTTCCGATTGGTTTGAGCTAGTGCCAATATGGAGTACTCAGGCCCAAGCTTGCTTGGCTTGTTTAATTGGCAAGAGTTGTTGGTTTATATGGAAAGAATGTAATGAGCAATAAAATTGGGGATTACCCATTACCAGTTTTTGAGGGGCACCGCTTATTTTACATTTTAGAGTCTGTCTATGATAAATTTTAGTAGGTAAACTAACAGAATGGGGCCTAAATTGCCCAAATTTATTTTGTGCAAACTTTGCTAACTTGGAACTTGGGCTCAAGTTTGCTTGATTAAGCTTGTTCTTTAAAATGCCAATCAAGTCTTTGGTTAGGTGTGCTTGTGTACATGTATAAAAATATATTGTGTGTGGCCTTATTGGTCATTTACTAAGTGCTTCTTTTTGTACAACTGAATTATTTCCTTTTGAATTGTTGAAAAGTATTGAAATATATGGTCTTAGTGTTCCATATCTATCGACCCATTTATTATTTTCTTGAATATGTAATTTATGTCACAATGCACTAGAAAAATAACTAAAAGATTTTGCCATCATCACATATAAGCATATAACAAATTTACCATAATTGTTTAGAAAGTGGACATTTCCTTGAATTCAATTCAAAGAGACCAGGGATGTACTTAAACTTAAATTTTCATTCCTTGATATAGACTAACTCATCTATATTATTTTTTACACACTAAAAATGCTCAAATTCTTTGTATCCATTAGATTGTTCATTTTCATGCTTCTCTAAACTTTCTATTTTAATAATATGCTTTGAGTTCACATTTATTTAAGATGAAGTTGAAACTATTGTAGTCAAGTTATACACCCATCATTAATATTTGAAAATTTTCCAGAACAAGAGTTTAAATTCAAAATCATCCGTGGAAAGGGTAGGTGGGATCAATGGGGCTTCACCTCCTACATCATCAATACCGCAACTGCAGCCTGGAGCGCTGTTCAATCCTGCAGGGGATGCCCGAAAAGGTTTCCAGTACTTACCGATTGCCTTATAAATTTGAGCTTCTAATATGTAAAATTAATCTTGTATTGCCTAATAGGACATTTGTCCTGACTTTGTGATGAGAGCATCTTAAATGGATGAACAGCAACTGATTGCTTCTGTCACAGATGGCAATGGATTCATATTGTGTCTCAGAGAGGAAGATAAAAAGGGAAATTGCTCTCAAAATATTAAATACCAAGATAAGGTTTGATTCCTTATGACTGAATTTCCTTTAGATAGCTATTGAATGGCATACTAAATATATTCCTTACCAATTATCACCATTCTTTGGGGCTTATTGTATTGGTATGTGAATGACAGTTTGTTTTGGAAAGATTTCTTGACTTAAGATACAGCTTGTGGACCCTATAAGACAGTGCTATTTCCAATTCTTATTAATTGGAGAGGGGTCTAAATAGCTGCATCTGTTTCATGGCTCCTCCTAAGCCATTTTTAAGACCAATGGCCCAATGCTGCATGAAAGATATTATAAAATTCTCAGATAAGAGAGAAGGATAAAGAGCCTGCTGCAGATATTGTCAGACTTCTCTGTATATACACCCTTGCTTAAAATGTAGAAGTTCAAATTACCCTTTGCTAATAAATAACTCTTCTAACCCTCACTGTCAAGTTTGTGGACAGGTGTCTGTCATGGTACATAATGCCTAACTTTTCAAAAAGATTTGGAACTGGTTTTTACTTAACGTCTATGTAAAAGTATCTCCCAATAGATCACTGAACATATGTTATTTGCTTCCTTATGACCATGTCTCACATGAGTTGAAACTAGATTTAGTGTGTTTGGTTCACTCATGACATACTTGGTTATTAGCTATATTAATTGCTAATCAATTAAAAAGAAGTCTTGATGGGCTTGTTATTAAAAAAGTGGATCTCCTCCAAGAGAATCTCACCATTTCATCTCACATGTTGTATAAGCCATAATCAATAAATCTGAACAGACTGACTCTCGCTCAGGGAGAATAGAGGAATTTACTGGGGAAAAAATTTGGGGGTTAGCAAGACTTTAAGCATAGACCACATGGGCAACCAGAGTCTTCTATGATCTTATAAAATTGTTAGACAAGGAAGAAAGATACTGAGAGTAGGAGAGAGAATTTACCAAATATAGTGGCTAACTCCTCTTTATAAATAGCATTTGTTATAATATAAAAGTACAAAATTAACCCTCACTAATACATGGGTCACCTAACAAAAGGATTGTATTGTCTTGCCATTCGCCTCTAGGAAAGCACTGAGTATCAGACATGGGAGAGTTTTACTTGGCTACAACTTTTAGCATGAATAGGTAAGATGGTAACAATTTTACACAAAGACTTTAAGCAAAGACCTTATGGGCAACCAGAGTCTTCTATGATCTTATAAAATTTTTAGACAAGGAAGAAAGATACTGAGAATGGGAGAGAGAATTTACCAAATATAGTGGCTAACTCCTCTTTATAAATAGCATTTGTTAAAATATAAAAGTACAAAATTAACCCTCACTAATACATGGGTCTCCTAACAAAAGGATTGTACCGTCTTGCCATTCTCCTCTAAAGGAAAGCACTGAGTATCTGATAAGGAAGTTTTATTTGGCTACAACTTTTAGCATGAATTGGCAAGATGGTGAAACAATTTTACGCCAATAAGCTCTATCTCAAATGCACCTTATCTTCTTGTAGGAACAAGGTGGAGGGTATGGGTTCAGGATTCACTGGACAGATGTAACCTTCCAATAAAAAAGAAAAAAGATGATGAAAAAACTGTACTAATTCAACTAGGTGCAAGGAGAAGACAAATCTCTTCCTTTTATTTATTTATTTATTTTTTCCTTTCTTTTCTGGTTGTTTGAGTAGCCTGAGAAGCTGTGAATGCTACAGGTTGGGATCCCTTCTTTCTTGTTTGTAAAAAGAGTTTTTTATCTGTTAGATTCCTATTGTTGCACTGTTAGTATTCATATGTGGCTTCCTATGCAGGATGCTTTTGGTGGTTCAGTATGTCATCTTAAGGAGGTGTCCCACTCTCACATTGTTTTTCAACATGACAAAAGTGGTCTTAATCATAATGAGACCCTAAGAGAATGCCCTAGTAATGCTTTTTTGGGTTTTGCAAGAGATGGCACTGTGGAAGATATGCCCCAGATTAAATATACTAACATAGATGTTGATGCATGTCCTGTAGAAAATGCTATTGCTGCCTCTATAATAAAATCTCCAAGAGTTCCTTCTGCTTCTTTTGAGTTTTATGTCATGTCAGAAGAGGGGATCAATCTATATGTTGATTTGAATTCAAGCCCATCAGAGTGGACTAAAAGATTTAAGAATGAGGTTTATATTTGCGAGGGTGTGCACAGGAACAAGTCGGGAAGTCTTCATCAGGACCTTGGGCACTTTGGAGAGGCTAATAAACAAACAGAAAATTCCTTTATTGGTAATTTAGATTCAGTCCAAATCAATGATGGTCATGTACTAAAAAGATCTTCCCCAAGTTCAAAAATGATAGAAGATGATCATATGGCGTTTGAACGACCAGATAAAGGTGATGCATCTTTACTGTCCTCTGCAGTAATGTCTTGCGGCATGGCCTTAGATGAATCAGAGAATTTGAAGAAAGATCTAGTGCTTATCTCGTCCGAACCCAGTTCTAATACACAGGACCAGATAAATTCTGCTGCTGAATCTTGTGCAAAAGATCAGTGTACTGTAATCCTTGATTCAGACATCACTGACACTCTGCAGTTAAAGTCAGCAAGCAATTCTGTGGTCAACTCAGAATCCAATTGTCCACTTAGCCCTCTTGCATCAAAGGATCAAAATTCAAAAGGTGATGAAATTTTTGAGAACTCAACCATGCAAAACAGTTGCAGTCTTGTGAACCCTAGTGTGGTATATCCTGGATGTTCTGCAAGTGGTTCTCTGGAGATGCCAACATCAGACGTTGCAAGTAAAGATGCATCAACTTCAGCTTTTGAAACCGATGGCTTGCTGGATTTGGTTGATCCTAAGCGCAATACAGAACAAGGTGCATTAGCCAACTCAAGTGAGCTTAATCATGACCTTTTGCCAACATGTGTTGAAGAATGGGTATGCTCTGTTCCTCTACCTCCCCCCACCTGAGTGATACAACCCCACCCCCCCAACAAAAAAATGGACTATCACTAAAAGTATTCCCCATTTTAAAATTGTCTTTTTTGCACTTCTGTTTTTATTTTTATCTATAATTTTATTGCAAAAAACTTGTCTATTTCCTGAAGATCAGGATATGTGTAAATGCATTATATGGTGGTGTTTTACATGTACTGCATCATGTACTACCAGTATGAGAGTTTGAGTTTAATTATGCTAATTGTCAAGTCAACAAATAAAAAAATGGGCATAATAAAATTATATATGAAATCTGATCTCACCTTGACGTGCAAGGGTTTTTTTTTCCAATGAATTTCTACTTTGTGTTGTAGGCAATTGTTTGTTCCATGCTTGCCAATATATTTTAACTGAGGTAGTTGAGAGTGAATGTTTGAGAAGTATATTGTAATTTTTAGTGATCTAATTGTAAAATTTTGGATCACATTTAAACCCAGCCACATGTCTATCAGTTTAAATGATAACAAAATGCCTGCTTTTGCCTCTTTCTAGCTTGTTAGTCAGGTACATATTGGTTAGCAATTGATGGATTCTATTATGAACACTTGGTTTAGTATCATTTCTTATGACTAGTTATTTTGTCTGTGCTTGTTGATGGATATTTTTAAATAAAGTTTGCAAATATATTCTACCACATGTATATGAGACATACCAGTCTAGGAATTTGACTATTCAGTTTTGGGCTTAGTTTTCTATTGGTTATTTTCTTCCTTGGAGAGAGAGAGAGTGAAGGAGTTAAATATGTGATGAATAGTTAACTCTCTCCCTCCCTCCCTTCTTCCTTGTATAGAGAGAGAGAGAGAGAGAGAGAGAGAGGAGTGGGTGGAGGGAGGGAGTGAGAGAGTTAATATTCATTATGTATGCCTGGAATTTAGGTTGCAAATGTAGATATACGGTTTTCTACCTGGTAAATTCAATCATGTTGAAATTTTGTGACAATATCCTTTTGTGTACAGGAGAGGAGCAACATTATCAATGGAAGGGAGAGTTCAGAGTAATCTTTCTTCTCAGTCAAATTTCTTGTTATGGCATGTCTAAATTTGCTGTCGTAATCTGAGAATGAATCTATTTTGCTCCTTTCAGATGCTCACAGATCAATAACTCAGTCGAGAGGACTTGTATTAGCTCTAATGATACAGAATCTAAAGAACTTCACAAAAAGAGGAAACATGTGGATGGAGAAGATCGAAGTCCCTATGGCAAACCTGATGCAAAGGTTTTAAGAAGCTCAAATCATAGTGCTCGTGGAGCAATTCCTAGAAGATCCATGAGGCTGATTTCTAAGGTTATTTTTTTTTTTATACTTTCCTCTTTAGATTTGCAATTGATTGTGGTTTTGGTTACCACAGTAAACGTAAGCCATACTTCTTTCTTTATTGGTAAGTTACACATGCATACCCTCCAACCAATTATCATGAGAGAGGAAGTGCCAATTAAGCTACAGCTCATTGGCAACTTCACCCTTCCATATTGTTTCAAATCATTTTTAAATGTGCTTAATCTGGTTTTCTTACCACTTCAAAGGGTACTTTTGTTTCATGTATAATTTCTTTTGCTTTAACTTCTTTTGGGTTAAAAGAAACAGTGAATTTAATTTTTGTTCCTGTGTTCTTTTAGCCATTGGGAAATATAAAATATTCCCTTTTTTGTTCCCCAATAAATTTGGTAGTACTTTTTTTTTTCCCCTCTTCTTCCTGATATAGTATTTAGGTATTGTTCCTTAGGTTTCCCTTTTACGATTCTGCCATGTGGATTTTTTTTCATGGGAAGGAAGTATATTTTTTAGTTAAATAGTCATATGATTGAATCTTAAGAGGAGAACTAAAGGAATAGTACCTAAGGTACTATATCTAAGTTTTGTCATTTTTTTTATTCCTCTTCTTTTTTTAGAGGAGAAAAAAAGGAGTCATGCTTTTGAGTCTTGGTTGAACTTTCTGTGAAAAAACCAGACTCTAACAGAAATAAAATCTCAATTTTAATTTTTATGAAAATTACAAAAAGATCAAGAAAAATTTTCCAATGATGTTCTACGCCAAACCCCTTTACCTGAAAGAACTCATCCTTGAATTAAAGTATGAAATTTCGAAATCTTCCATATTAGAAGAATAGATTTTTTGATTATTCAACCCCTTTTGTATTCTTTTCAGATATGCATTTAACCTGTTGAACCAAACAAGCAACTTGAAATTCAAAATAGAGAAGATTCACCAAATTAGAACATCCAAATCAAATCTTTCATTCCCGACAAAATCAAATTGTTATGATACTTCATTATTCGCAAAATCAATTAGATCCTCGGGATTGTGGCCTTCTATTTTGGAAATTTCCTCATTAAATAGATCTTTGCTTTTGATCTTTTTAACTTCCTCAATCAACTCCATTTTTTCCTCTTGATCTCTACATGATTTTTTCATCAACTTCCAAATATTCAGTTTGATTTGATTTCTTTGGCATAACTGTTGAACGGAACTTTCTTCTTAAATAAAGCAAAGGTTCTGACTTCTCTAATAATACAAACTTTTGGTTTCATCCTTCTTCAACAAACAGACACGGCTCTTAGAATTATATACTGCTACTTTTTCCTCAATCCATGGCTTACCCAAGAGTATATGATAGCAACATTTTGGATATGTCATAATTACAATGCAGAAACTTCATCATGATAGTTATACAAAATGTAATATGAAATTTAAAATTTATTACCTGATGCATCCGAATCTGCAATTAGTTGAGCAAACTTTTCATTAACATAACTTTTAGGTGAATTACCTTGTATGACAATTTGCACAACTTTTCCAAACCTCCAAGACGATACATAAAGTTTTAAATTTATGATTCATGAAATTTCGTCATTTCCATTGGTGTTGTCCCTATAGAGGTGCCTATGAGAATATCCAAAAATAAGTCTAACGATAGGTTAGTCATAAAATAGATCTCTAACACAATCCCATTTCCTATCCCTGTTCCTGCCAATCTATAACTCCAAAGCATCAGGCCAATCATTTATCTCTTTGAATTATGCTCTAGCTTATGTGTTGGCTTGCTGTTTAAGGGTTTGTATTGCCTCCATCTTAACTTATCAAGTAGCTTGAATGGCTTGCACCTTCTTGATCATCATCAACAAAGTGGTTGTTTTAAACTTTGTCACTTGCAACCAGGCTTAGTCAAGGCTTTAAAAAGCAATTGCACCTGATGTAGTATGATAGCAGAAGAAATGTTAGAGTAATAATTCCTTGAGTCTACAAGGTTGAAATTGAGCACACCAGGTGAGAAAAATAAAAGATTGGAATTCTGTAGATTGAATACTGTAATGATTCAAGATTTTCCAATGTGAGATAAAATTAAAGGCTCCAAAGTAGTTATTTTGCAAGGAAAAATGTATTTAAAACAATCTTAATTAATATTAACCTAATGGCTCTAATTTTACTGAGAAAGCTGGAAACATTTAGAAATTTCAAAAATTTCAAAAAAAAAAACCAACAAAAATCTTTCAGGAATGTTCTATGTTAATAGGATCCTCACCATCCTCTGGTTGTCAGTCCTTGCTATTTCTAGTGGGTTCTTGCTATTACACCAACCGTCAAGTTTACAATGACTATTCATGCTCTCCTTGTCAACACCTAGATTTCACCCATCCCATGGAGACCTGAGCATACTATTAAAGATGCCCTTGAACCATGTAGTTAGTTATATATTATTTTTAGCAACTCAAATCAAATTAGTTGTGACAAAAGTACTAACCATATCTCCAAGTGCAATAATTTTTGCTGTTAGTTATTTTATATAAGTGATGAGATTTTATATGAATGGAAGAGATACCTCATGTACACAAAATTCCCATAAAAAAAAAAATTACCTTAGTGAAATTAGTGGTACCAGATTTTGTTATTCCAGATGCAAACTCATATATGAAAATTCAAACAAAAGTTGCTTACTTGCTTCCCTTGCATTATAAAACCTTTCTTATCGTATTTGTGTTCCTTTTCCCTTTTCCGTTTTGGAGCCTTCAGTTTGTGCTAAGGCACTTGTAATTGGGTTCTTCACCTTTATTTTTGTTCCCAAGGAACAATATTGATGACAAGTGAGGTACTTAGAAGAAAAACTTTAGTTTGTTTCCGTCACTGCTTAGAGACTGCTTTGATGGAAAATATGCTTCTTTTTATATAATCTATATGTTAGCTTATTTCCATCACAGTTATTCTAAATATGTTTGGTTTTCTTTTGCAGTGAGTTCAGGCCATTTAGACCACAAAAGAAGCATTGGCTCAAATGAAAACATATTTCAGTTTTTCTGTAGTGGGAGTACAGTCTATAGTAAGTATGAAATATTCCTCCACCCCTGTTTTGAAAGCAATAGGGTCAAGTTAGATGTCAAATGGAATTGAACCTATCCATCGTATTCTGTTTGGCATATGAAACAACTCTTTGCATTCTTCATGTGGATTCATTCTTTATTTTAACAAAGCCTTAACTTCAATTTCATGGGTTCTATTTTAGGATAATATATATAATGAAAACAATCTACTTTTCTGCACGGTATATATTGACAATGATTTAAAAAGAAAACAAAGAAAATCTGGACACCAGGAAATAATTTAAAAAGTGTAAGAAGAGTGTGATTGAATGATTCCAGTTTCATGGATTGTTCAAATTCACCCTTACTATACTCTTAATGTCTTTTTCTGACCTCATTCTTTAAGAGTTTAGTAGATTCTGAGGTGGTGATCTTTGAATTTTGGACTAATAATGTCAATGTGTTGCAGATCTCTACATTCTTCAGGGAACATTATACTGATATCCATAACAAAACTACAAGGTAGTCATAAAACTTATTTTCTTTTCTTCTCTTAAAGTAGTAACAAAGTCAATCATTACTCTTTCAATAGGAAAATTCATTGTTGCGGTGGTGTTGTATCAGAATTTTGAAAAGTGGACTCTATTAATATTTTCATCCTGGTGTCATAATTACATTAATTTCTTTTATTTGTTGACATGAAACCGTCTTTTCGCTACATGAATATAGAAAAAGAGAACTTGGGTTGAGTGTCTTGACCCTAATTTTATTTTGTTTAGAGGTGAGTGTCAAGCTTCAGGTCAGCTTGACTCATGGACTGAGCCAACCTTGACTGATCTTGCTTGTCCAGAAAATTTTCAGCCTAAAGTGATGTTTGTATTCTTATCATGATTCTAAATCTTTGGTATATTAGCGCAACTTACACCTATCCATAAGCAGTATTAAATTCTCATATCCTTGTGTATTTCATTGTGCCTCCCTGCTTCCTTGCAAGTCCATTTATTAATTAATTCTGTTGGGTTTTGGTTAGTTAGTTTCACTGGTATCTATGTTCAGCTACATATGATGACCTGCAGGACAACCACTGCAATACTTTGCGAGCTTGGTTGGATTAGGCTAGCATATTTTGAGCCTTTCATGTTATGTTATTCAGCTTGAAAATCATGCTTGGGCTTGGCTTATAATTGTAAATTGTTGATGAAGCGGTTTGAATGAAAAAAGCTTGAGTACAAGTGAAAAGAGAGGGCAGTGGGGATATAACAAGGTGTTCGATAGTTTGTTCTTTTAATTCTTCCCCTTTTTTCGACCTCTTCTTTTCAGTCGTGCTATTTGCAATAAATGTCAGAAATGCATTTATATAAAAGCATCATGCAAATACATGATTATCTGATACGATACAGATGAGCAAAAAAGTTAGGTGTCATGATGCTTGTTGATTTATTTTATAGTTTCTTCTAGCAGAACAGCATTTGAAACCCGTAAGGGTGCAATTTAGTGGTTGCAGGCTTAAGATAAACTGTAGACCCAGACATCCTGGGTTCGATCCCTAGGAGTTTCTCAGAAGTACTTGATACACAGTTTCTGTCAGGCAGGGCATATATGGTTTACTCCCTAGGGGTGGGTCCAACGGATCCTACCTAGGTGAGGTTTCATGTCATAAAAAAAAAAAAAAAGGGCATTTGAGTGGGCGGTGGGCCTCATGATTTACATATGTGGAGGTAGAAACGTGCTTATCAGATAAAACTTGAAAGAACAAAGTTTCTCTCCAAATTAATTTGGAGATAAAATCTTCAAACTTCTCATATATTTCTTTTTTAGGTGTGAATTTTAAAAATCTAACCGTTGAATTTAATATTCTTTATGTTTTTAACATGCATATCAAATTTCGTTCAAATCAGATGTTATTTACTATTTGATCAATTAACTTATTTTTTATACAAAACTTTAGATTACAAAAATTTGAAATTATAACATTTATTTGATTATATAGTAAATGATCTTTGATTTTCTTGAAATTTTGTAAATATTAAGGATGTAATAAGAATATGCAATCTAATGGTTAGATTTGCAAAACTCACATTCAACATAAATATATATGATGAGTTTGTAGGGTTTCTTTCCAAACTAGTTTGGAGAGAAATAATGTTTAACTAAAAACATTTGTCATGAACAAATGTTGCTAACTATGCACCATAAACTACCCATGTTGCTCCTGCTCGTCCTGAGATTTTCTTCGAGCGTCATTACAGAACATTATGATGCCATATTTGGCAGGTTCCGTATCAGTTTTGAAGTGAAAAACAATAGTCCTGACCAACTATCTATATGCTATATGGGCAGTAGAGTAAATGAGATCAAACCATCCCCTTGGGCTCTAGCATTAAGGCGGTCCAGTTAGTGTGGTTCCGTAGCTAGGACGGATTTAAAGAACGTTAATTGATCAGGTTGAACTCCAATTTTGTGGCTCTGAAGTGCAAATTGGTCAGAAAATAAAGATTGCACAACAATGGATGGGAACCCCGCCCTCTTTAATTAATCATGAAGGGAGAATAATGTTTTTATAAAGAAACATGGATTCTGATTGGGGCCGTCAGCATTCAATGATATGGGTGGATTGGAGAGTTTTTTAAACCCAATAAAAGGAGGACCAGTTGAGAAATTTCCAATCCAATTTCACCCAAATGGGTTGGATCAATAGATTGTGCTCGAATGTTCTATGCCTTCTGAGAAAATTGAGTTTTCATGAACTATTTAAGTGTTTTTTAATAAATCAGAGAAATTCGCATAATATTTCTAAATTCATCAAAACTAATTTTCAAAATATAAAAATAAATTAGACTAAAAGATTAAAATAAGGGAAATAATATAAACTTATATATATGGAGATCAAGTAGGATTAGATGGGTTGAAAAACTAGCAACTCAAATTGTTTGAGTTGAGTCAAACCTGACCCAAGCGAAGGTTTAAAATAAAATTGCAACCTCCAAATGGGTTTAGCTCTCCTCCAATTAAAAATCCTCCTATTCCCTCCCATTTCATTTGGCAAATTGCAACTTTGGTTCAATCCTAATCACCTTGCTATCAACATTGCCTCTTTAAATCCCAACAACCTCTTCACATAGCAACAACAACAATCAAGCTAACCAATTCCACTGCCATTCACCTCTCCTTAAAAAACCCAAAAACTAACAGATGGAACTTGAGCCCAGAAATCTTGAATCCCAATCTTGTTTTATAAGCTTTGCTTTCCTGGGCTTTTTGGTAATTCCATTAATATTTGGTTTTTGCGTAATTTGAAATGAAATTGGTTTTTGTTGTTAATAGATTTGACTTTCTTGAATTATTAAATTTTTTAAAATTTGTTCTCCATATATATATATATTAGCCTCATCACATATGCTCTGCACGTGCGAAGAATCTCTCTTTTTTTTTTTTTTTTTGTGAGTTTAATGTATTTTTTCAATTTAAATTTATCTATTAATGGGGTTATACTGGAAGAGATTTTTAAGAAACTAAAATTTAGGATTTTTTTTTTTTTTTGGAGAAATAAACTAACGGCTAAACACACACACACACACACACACACACACACACACACACACACACACTTAATTACACTTAATTTAAGATTTGAAATGAAGCAAACTGCTGGGTTTAGTGTATGCTAGTTTTTAGGAAAAATATATATCAAATGTGCGTGAAATATATATATATATATATATTGAGAAATTGTGTGAAATATATTTAAATAAAGAATGTGCTAATTTTTAGGAAAAAAATTTCTCTGGTGGCTTTTTTATTTTTGAATTTTGTTGAATTACAATTTTAACCCTATTTTTTATTTTTTAAGAATAAAGATTATCTAATTAGATCAGGGATATTTTGGACTTTTTCTAAAGGCATAACTAACTTTCTAAATCCTCTTAATATATAGAATATATATATATATATATATATATATGTATGTATGCATGCATGTGAGAGAGAGAGAGAGAGAGAGAGGTGCTTGTACTTTGCTCCATGGCCTTGTGGACCTGTGCCTTTGCCACCAGACCAAAGCTTTTCTCCTTCCACTACGTGTTCTGCTCCACTTATATATACATATATTATATTACAATATTAATTAATAATGAACACACACATCACACCGAACAACCGCAAGTTGTAATATAATTGATAGTAATGGTATCAGTTGTCCATCTTGGCGAGGGTTGGAAATGACTTAGTCATGACTTTTATTGAGAGGACGTCTCCATCCGAATAAGTACATCAGCCTTCCGACTTCTTAAGAAAGGGGGGAGCTTGTGTCCAGTGTTCAGTGCCATTGGACACGTTGCGATGCGGACACGTGTCCACTCTTGGACACGTGTCTGTATCCTAATATGTCCAATGGCAACTGGCCACTAGACACAAGCCACTCCCCTTAAAACCCAGCTTCTACGGAGCATAGACAGAGATAAGACGTTGGATATTTCATATTGGGGATTCTCACGAGGTTGGAAATAATTTTGAATTTTGATTAGTCTCTCAAATTCAACTCCGCCCTTCATTTCTTCTCAAGGCCTACGTCGTGCAGAGTTTATGACCATCCCTAGCCTCATCTAGACCTCATGTCAATATCATCAATTAAGTTTTCAATTTTCTTTATAATTTTCTCTTCAAAAGTATGGCCCATTTGGTTCATTGATTTTGCCAATAAAAAAACACATTTGCGATTTCAAATCAGGATACTTTCATTGTTTTTTTTCCCAAAAAAACAAGTTTGCGATTTCAAAACGAGTAATTTATCAATTTTGGATGTTTGTTAACATTTTCAAATCACGAGATTTTCAAATTGCGCATTTTCAAATCACAGACTCCCAAAAAGCTTATTTTGATATTGGACCATTTGAGGTGCATTTCCAAAACACACGGTCACTTTCTATGTTACCATTGATTATTTTGCATTTTGCCCTTACATTATCCATAGCCTAAGGTGGCGTTTGGATGTCTATCTTAAGAACAGTGGACCGAAGGAATGAGTCACAAAGTGAATTGTAAGCCCCAATACATTCTCATTTTTTGCACATATTAACTATTCTAATATATAAGAAAAATGCTAGAGATATAAACTTCTTTGCAAAAATAAAAATTTTTAATGTGGTGAGCGGTTATTGGTAAATAAAAAAAATGATGTGTGATTGGTTAAGATGAGAACTAATAAAAAGTTGGCTACAACATTAGTTCGTAAAAATGTTGCAAAATAGTTTGTGACTGTAACATTACTCAAAACAGTTTTCAATACAGAAAACCGGAAGCATTATTAATTTAAAGTATAAAATAATACAATCCTGATAGCTTTTCATGCACAACGCTGAAGAATCCAAAGATATATGACATCGGAGATGAACAACAAATTAAAAATCTTAGTTATCCAACCAATGATAAAATACCAGCACGTAACAAAGCCCTCTCTTCCCCATTCACCTTCTTTTAACTCAAATTTCTGAAAAAACTTAGGGCAAATTTTGGCTGTCTCATGTATTCTCTTGCTGTTAACCTCGTGGAACTTATAAGCAGGAGCCTTAGCCTCTACTTCAGTCTCTAGCTTACCGAATACAGACTTTTTTTTTTCCAAGTTAATGGTAGGAATTCACTTCTAAAGTTTCGTTTTTTTTTTTTTAAAGTATGTCAAATATTCGAGTCTGATCATGTCAAATATCGGGTCTGATCCACTCTATATATAGAAGACAAAAAAGAGAATGATGAAACTAAAAAACAAAAAGTGAGCACCCCTTTTAGGCGGCTGAGAATTTTCTAGGCAGCTGTGAATTTTCTTGGCTTGACCGATCTACACTACTCTAGCGCCGTGGTATTCTGTTCAGGACCCTTTTTTTCAAAGCCGAAGTCTAATTCTACGGTTTCTACCAGATCTCTTAAACATCGTTTTCGATTTTTAAATTCTTAAAAGTACTGAGAGTTTTAAAATGTGGTGAATATTTTCGGCCCCTTCAAGATTAATCTGCCGAAGACACTTTATTCTTTGTTTGTTTAGGGTTGGAAAAGTGTGGAATACTCCTTTGAAACGTGGAAAAGTGTGAACTTTTCTGCCCCCTCAAGGTATGATCTGGGTGATCGGTGGTTGTAAAATATATTGTGCATCACTACCTATTAGGCTATTACATAAACTAACACAAAGGTAACTCAGGTGGCTATATTTAGTGTCCGTTTATGTACAACTTATTTAGTTGAAATTAAAAACATTTTGCTAAATGTATTGTTAATAAAGTTAAAAGTTAGCTAAAATAATACAGTAAGACTTATGAATAATACCAAAAAGTACAATAGAACTCACAAATAATAGTAAAAATAAGTTAAATATTAAAATAACTGTCCAAGCTTATCTCAAACACAGCTAGGTACTCAAATTCTTCGGTCAATATTTTTTTCTTATAGCATGCGAGAGGACACTCGATATATCAGACCCACGTCGTGGTACTCCTTTTATGCTACATTCAAAATTCCACTCTATCATCTTCTTCCAGGAACGTGGAGTGAGCAGAGAAGACGAAGTGAATTTTAAGCTAAACGTTAGTTATGGAGTTTAAACAACAGTACATTAAGGGCCAGTTTGGTACTGTTGTTTAAATAACAGTTTTTGTTGTTTAAACAACAATACACGTATTTTCACAATACTTTTTCAACCATATGTATTTTCATAACACTTAAACAACGTTATTAAAAATCTCTTACCAAATAAGTCCTAAGATGCATAGTATTATTCTTACATATATAATTAAATATTATTGATAGTCATTATTATTATTTTTTTTAACTTTTTAAAAAGTCTTGTAAGAATATTATTAGGTATAAAATATAAACGGTTCATTTTTTTTTTTATTACTTCTTAATTTTTGTTATTATGAAGCATTTTTTTTTTACGATTCATTTATTCTAGACTCTTTAGTTTTTGCATTCAATAACTCACTTGGGTGAATATTTATGATATAGTCTCACATTTGGTTCTAAATTAGGAAATAAAATTATCTCCAAAAAAAAAAAAAAGGAAATAAAATTCTCTAAAAATAAAAAATTGGTGGCACATGGCTTAAAATTGGACTTTAATTTGAAATTTTAATCAGGCTTTCTCTAAGTTTTGCCTATATATATATATATATATAGAGAGAGAGAGAGAGAGAGAGAGAGAGAGAGAGAGAGATAGATAATTCTAGGGATTTTAATAGTTTTCAAATATTAATTGCAATGGAGAAAATTGTCCGCCCCTTAAAGATTGATTGACCAACACTTTAGACTTTGTTTGGTTGAAGATGAAAAAGTGTGAGATATAAAATGGTGAGGGGATGAAAATGCGTGGGAAAGAAGAAAAAAAATTAGTTTTCACTCGTGTATGTTTGATTTAAATGATGGAAAAGTGAAGAGATATGATCTAAGTGATTGGTTGTTGTAAAATATATTATTGTAGACACCTCATTTTGTGATTGTGCCCACAAGTATGCATCATTGCCTATTACATAAAGAAAAGGTTTTGCTGCATACTTATATGCAACAATTACTGCATACAGGTTTATGTGGCAGCACAAAAAAAAAAGACAAGTGTCTAGGGGTCTAGCTAATAATATGTACATTGCACATAACCCTTAAACACATGTTTCTTTCTTTTTGCTGCCGCATAACAATGTATGTAGCAAAACCTTTCCCATTACACAAATAGTCAATGAAATTTTGATTTTTTTTTTCAAACATTAAATCCTTAATGTACTAATAGTTTTCAAACATTAATTGTAATGGAGAAAATTGCCCACACCTCAAGATTGATTGACCGACACTTCAGGCTTTGTTTGGTTAGGATGGAAAAGTGTGTATGATATAAAATAGTGAGGTGATAAAATAAATAAATAAATAAATAAATAAATAAATAAATAAAGGTGTATTAATGTAAGGGAGTGAATATATATCTGCCCCGAAGACCTTAGCCTGAAAAAGAAGTCCCAAGAAACCCCATCCACAGAATGGGCCCAGCTTAGGGGTCGATAAGGGATAGAAGGACTTCTTGTTGAGAAAAGATCATTTGGGCCCACTACAAAAGTAATAAATGAAACCCATCTTTGCGAGGAAACATGGCTCAGTCGAGAAACGGTCATCTCTTTGTCGAGAACACCCTTTATGCACCTACTTTCTTGAGAATCACGTCGAAGAAAACGCAGAGTCCAATGTAACAGTAACCTTTGCATTAAGGACTTTCCTCACCTAATGTTAGCCACATTAAATATTAAGGACTCGTTTGGTACGTGTGTTTAAATAACAGTTTTCAATTTTTGTGAAAATACGTGTATGTGAAAAAGTGTGTAAAAATACGTGTAATGTTGTTTAAAAACTGAAAACATGTGTTTAAACACATGTATCAAACAAGCCCTAAATGATTGGTTTGGATAATGGAACACTCACAAAAGTCTATCTTCATGATCAAGAAATGATTGGAAAAAGTGCTGTTGTGACAAATATCCCCTAAATCTAGAAGAGTGGGACAACTAAAAGAAGAGGAGGATGGCTATAAAAGAAAGAGGAGAGCAACAAGAAGGGGGATCTATAAAAAATCAAAGAAACAACAAGAGAGAAAAAGTGATAAGAATCTTCACTTGTATTTATCCTTTAAAACCTCTGTTTGAATCTCAAGAACACAGTTTTTATGCATATAAAGCCTTAATTCAGTTATATTTGTCACCAATTATCTTTGTGATCTTTCCCTTGTGGATAATCATCTCCCATCCTCAACAAATTAGTTGTGTTGATCTTGAATTCAAAGCTAGTTTTCGTAGCTTTTTGTTCTTGACCCCCTACAGTTTGGTAACTATTTTTTTCCCAATTTTCTATTTTCAAATATTATTATTATTTTTTTTCTAGACTTGAAAACTTGTTTGGTAATTGAAAAAAAATAGAAAAAAAAAAAAATAGTTTCCACATCTAAATTTACAAATGAAACTAAAAACAAATTGTTGTTTTTAATTTTCAGTTTCCAAAGGAGCTTGAAAACACAGAGAAAACAAGTGTAACTATGCACTTTAGTGAAGTCCAAGCTTCAAATCTTGGTTGGAACAAAAAAAATAAAACCAAAATCTTTACATTAAACTTCCCAAACCCTAGTTATACTAACAGCTCAAGCAACAAACATAAACAAATAGTTCAAAAATTATTAAGCCCAAACATTTTTTTTTTTTTTTGTTGACAAAATTAAAGCCCCAACATTAAAGCAACACTAGTAAGTCCTCGAGTACTGTCAATTTGAACGTCTCGACAATTTGCTCCTAAAAGGCACAGGATGTAAACCCAAAGGCAACAGCAAAACTTTGCATCCATAATCAGCAGTACCTAAAGTGTAGTACCCAAAGGAAGGTAGCAAATGAAGCTACCTGAAGGCAACTGAAACTCATTTTTCCGGTACTAAACCTTACATACCACTCTGGTCAGTGGTCACAACAAAAATGTGGGCAAGTCTAAAAAATCATATTTTGCCACCTTAACGGAAATTCAAAATAATAACGTTAAAAAATATTCAGTCCAAATTTATATGGTACATATAAAGCCTTGCCTCTTTAACCCTGGCCAACCCTATGTTCTCCGGTTTATCCATGTGCTTCATACTCTTGGCGATTGATTAAATTCCTCTCTTTTATCTTTTTTTTTTTTTTTTTTTTTTCCTTTTAATGCAAGTACTGAACTTTGCGCTGACTGGACCACATCAGATTATCGCTACAGTTGAGATGAGACTGACACTGGAAGAGGAAGGTGTGAAGAGTGGAGAGAGTAGACAATATCAGAATACACAGGCTTGGAAAAGAATGGCTTTTACAATTGTAAGTCCATAATTCAATTATTGTGGTATGAATAACAGCTTTTACCTCACAGCACAGAAATTCCAGAAGAAACGCAGAGCTTTGAGTCAGCACCCCCACTAATTATGCTGTCACCTTTCCACCAGTCAGCACATAGTACCTGAATTACCAAAAGAGACCACCATATTAATGAAAACATTAGAATCTTTGCGTTAAAGAAAAGATGAAACAGAAAGGCTAAATTTATACCTTGTCCTTGTGTGACTCAATGACAGCTAGAGGCCACTGCAACATGACAAAATGTTGTTCAGTAAAACATTTTTTTCCTAAAAATAGGCTGTGCACATGAATTACAGATAAATACTAGAAGCAGGGAGAATTTAATACCGCAGTTCTTAGATCCCATAACATAACTTTCCCATCATATGATGAAGAAACTAGATGAAACCAAGATTTGTCATGCCACTTGCAAGCCGAAATCCAAGAAGTGTGAGATGAGAACTGAAAGACCGGGGCAGAAGTTCCTTCAAAATTTATAATTTCACGTCAGATGCAAATATGCGTGTGTTAGAGAGAGAGAGAGTGAGATGCCAATGGTACTTCACTAGCTTAACAGACCTGGTTTACGAGGATCCCATATCCTAAGAATGGGATCAGAACCACCAGCTGCAATGAGAGCAGAACTTTCACCTCCAACATCAAGGCAGTTGAGGACTTTCGTGCAGAACTGTCCATGGAGGAGAGAGTTATAAACTAAACTTGGAAGTGAGTGGCCTAATCCAATTCTGAACAGAAAGTAAGTCTAGGAAAATAAACATGGTGCTGTTATAGCTTGTGACATGCATCTAATGCTAAGAGACAACATGCTTTGCTTTTTCCAGAAAACGAAATTTAAGAACAAATAAAGGAAGAATTCAAATTGGAGAAACATAAAATAGGCAATTTAAAAAATAGTATTGAATCATCTTGTATGGTAGTCTGGATTATCATTTTGCTCAGTAGTCAGTGATTTCAATCAGCATGGACTTAAGATGTTCAATATAAGCCCACTTCAAGAAATTTTGATAACCAAACACACGCCCTCTCATTCCCACCACAGATAAACTAGCAAATTTGTTTTTAACTTTTGTGATAAATTGCCTAAAACTATTAAACAAACAGAAACAGATAGACAGAGACAACTGAGGGATAGTTGCACTTACTATGTCTGACGAATTTTTGCCTGTCTCGGCATCCCATAATCTAATAGAATGATCCCATGATGCAGAATATATTGTTTCCTGCTGTGGCCATACCACAGACGATATGCATTGTGTATGGCCTACAAGTGTAGACACAGCCTCACCCTAAAACATAATAACAAAAATTACTTTCCACAAAACATATAATTGGAGGGTAACATCTTAAGCTCAAAACCTATTTATTTATGAAAAGATTGTTAAAAAAGAACAAAAGGGCAAACAAACAAAATAGTGAATGAAATTATAATCAGAGTTCAACATGTAAGAATGTTCTACAGCTTTCCACAAGAAATAGTTTCTTTACAACTGTATCAATGAAAATACTAGCCTTTCAATGATTAACGGTGCATTTGAATACCGCTTATTTTGCTGAAAACTGAAAACAATAAAAAAATAATTTCCGGTTACTGTTCACACTCACAAAACACTTTTCATTTGCCTTAATGAGGCGCTGGTCAAAAAAAAAAAAAAAAAAAGAAGAAGAAGAAAACGCAGACTTGAAATGCCAATCTAAACGCTACCTAAGTGACATCTCCTTAAATGAAGCATAAGACTCTTCCTAACATCTAAATTTAAGTATTACCTTTCCCATCAGGTCATTATTTGTTTTGTGAACAGAACCACATCAAATATTTTACTGCACACATATTTTAATACTGCAAAGGGAGCATGAGCATGAAACATCCATACCTCCAATTGAGATTCATCAGCTTGACCATTCCCTTTTCTCTTCTTAATTGACACCAGATCACCATCACTTTGTGAGTCATTTGTCTGCCATAACTTGATTGTGTTATCCCAAGAACCTGAACAAACCTAAGCATATGGAAACATCCCACCGGTCCCAAGAACGAAAAAAAGAGGAAACTATTAGCTTAACTTTAAACCTCATCTTGCCAACATAAATATCAATATTTTTTTATAAGTATTGAAATATCAATAAATATAACCAGAAAAAGAAAATGGATCGCACCATATCTCCAGTATTCTGTGCTGCGACACATTGTACAGATTTTGTATGTCCACGCAAAATTTTGAATGCCCTGATTCTGATAGGATTATTTATAGAATCCTCTGTATCAAACTTTCAAAGTAAAGGGAAAATATTAATTAGTCAGGACATCAAACTTCCAGTTTTTTTTTTTTTTTTTTTTTTTCTTTAAATTTATTTATTTATCTATTGGTAAGTTACACACACACCCAGTGAGATTTGAACCCAAGACCTCACCCTCCCCTCCCATCCCAGAATAATGGGAGGAGGAAGTGCAATTTGAGTTAAGGCTCATTGGCTTTTTCCAATTACCTTCCACAGTCTCAGGGTGCGATCTTTAGAAGCAGTGGCCACAGTAATACCTTCTACACCTGTACATACAGAACAACTTAAAAATTGATAGTGCAAAGAAGCAAACACTGAAAACCTTGACAATTGGAAAGAGGCAGATATTGGCAAAAAGAGTAGATGAAAATGATAACTTCAGAAACCAAGTAGCATGAAAAAAAAGTATAATATTATTACTAAATTGCTTCAGACATACGAAGTTTTAAACACAATTCAGGCCAGAGAGGCCCCAAGTTCAGATGCAACAGTTAATTTTGACATTTCTGGCAAGGAAGAAGCACTTTAGAGATTATCAATCACTGTATCTTATACCTTTTTGATTGATGACACCAACAGAAGCAATAACGTCACTATGTCCTTCCAATATATGTGTGCACTCTCCAGCGGCTTTCCATACCCTTAAGGAAGATAAAAGTCAATATTTTGCATATTTTAACTTCATAACAATGGGGAAAGTAATCAGCTTTTAAATAACCATAAAAGGCAAGGAATTTTACCTCAAGGGAAAAATATAACAAAAAATTCTTACTTACAAAAAACAGTAACAAAATTTTATTTGGATAATTACCTTGCTAAACTGTCGTAGCACCCTGTCACAATGAACCTGCAAACAGGACATTAGTGCAGTATTCAGAAGTCAAAACTAAGGTTTTTTTTTATGCTTCTTATTCGTAATTTAAAAAAAGAAAAAACAAAGAGCTATATGGAATATTAACATTAAATGAAGACAAAATATCTTGTAATAAAGTCATAACTACTGCACCATGACTTGATGCAATGTGTTATTGAACATATGAAGATTCTACTCTATAAAATTATTGGCAATAAAGCAATTCTAGTTAACATTTGCAAGAAGGATTTTTTTTTTTAATAAGTAGAGAAAAAATTTATTGACAAGAGACTACTTCATGTATAATGAACACAAACAATTCTAAAGAATAAAAATGAAAAAGTATTATATACAGAAAGGCAACGACTCGATAAACCCTGCAATGGAGTTTCTAGCAGTGAAACCTCATGTGCAAGACCAATCAAATAAAGAACTAGTAAACATTGCTATCACTTGAGTCCATGCACTTTCTGCTTCCTCAAACATAGAAAATTTCATTCCATCCATAATATCCGCGTCAAATTCAAATATAAAGGGGACCATGTTCCAAACATCCAACGAATTCTTACCAACCCAATTTCTCCATCCAAACAAGATGTCAATGACCTTTTCCAATAAGTCACACCCACCAAATCCACAAGAATCTAAAAACAAAGCTCCCCAACATTTCAACAAGGATGCCACCTTTATTATTCTTATATACATTCTACACTGTATTCATGTGTTTTGCACTTTCCATTATCTAATGATGATTGTCAGACTACCCATGAACAATAACAACCAAGCCTTAATGCCAAAATTTCAAAATCAACAGCCGCATGTATTCTTTTCCACCATTCTATTTTATCCTAAGCCATATTCTTAGTTACCTTCCTAATAAACATGGAGCATGTTTTGTGATTTCCGTTATATAAGCATCTCACAATCTAATAAATATGTACGGAGTACCCATGAACAACAACTTTAACAACTAAGCTCCAATCCCAACAAACTAGTCAAGGTCAGCCACATGTACTTTTTTTTTTTTTTTTTTTTCTATCAAAAGTCATATTTCTCTATTATATCCTTAATTGACCCGTTTTTACTACTAATGCATACCTGGGATCTGAACCATCGACCGAGCTAACCCAATCATCATGCAATGAAGGTTCTTCTTCTTTCCTTGGGGCCACAGCCTTTATGTATTCAATTTCCAATATCTTTTCCTGTAATAATAAACCAAAAATCAAAATCAATTTGTTAGTCTCTAAAAAGAAAGGAAATTAAATAAATGAACAAATAAAGTGAAATTACCGCAGAAATGGATTTGGCAAGAAGGAACTTGTCAAGGGACATTCGGACGAGTTCGCCATCGATGAGAAAATCAAAGGGCTGAGTATTCCAATCAGGATTTCCATTTTGGATGAGATTGTTGACAAGAGTGGAAAGCCCTAATCTTGTGAGGTTACTAGGGATTGCAATTGGCGAAGGAGGAACTGTCATAGGTGGTTTGAGCTTCGTCACGAACCGCACTTGGACTCGCCTTGAATTTTCTTCTTCGTTAACCCCATCAATATCCATCTCTCTGTCTATCAATTTCTTACTCTGAAACAAAGCTAGGGGTTTTAGGTGTATGTGTGACTTGAGTCAGAGAGTTGCTAGGGTTTATCAATAAGAGGGGTTTTGTGACAGTAGAAATGGCAACGGGTCGAGTTTGGGTCGGTTCATTTATACCCGAACCCGCCCCGGCGGGCCTATACCCGTTACTGAACCCGGTCTATTTAATAAACGGGTTTAGGGCCCAATCTAAAGGCCCTAAACCTTGACCCAATTAAAAAAAAAAAATCCAGGCTTCATTCAGAAATCACAAATCATAGCCAAGCCATTTTCATTAATGCGTGGTAAGCTAGTAACAAATCACAAGACCCATGCTTTCATTTTCCACACTTCACATCACATTACAGAATTTATCAGTTATCAAACCAAAAACAGTACAACCCAACCCAATAACAGAAATCATGTAAGAATTAGGAAATTAACCCAAAACAAAATTTAGGGAACGAACCCAGAGAGGTGGACGTTGGCTTGGCAAACCCAGGAAATTTCACTCTCACGGTCTTACGGTGAGCGGTGACAGATCAGAGAGGGAGGAATGTTGGCTTGGCGTCGACGGCGGGGTGGACGTGGAAACGCATGGAGGAGGAGGAGTAGCTGAGTGAGAGTGAGGCCGTGAGGGTGGGTGAGAGGGAGGCGACGACGATGCGGGTCGGTGAGACCGTGAGACTCTGATAGTGATGGGCCTGATGGCTTGAGGGAGTATCTCTCAAGCAGTTTTTTCCCTTCACGTTAGGAGTAGCTTTATCCCTTCACGGTAGAAAAAGAGAGCGTGGAAAAAAGAAAAAAAAAAAAAAAAAAAAAAAAAAAAAAAAACTGTTTTTTTTTTTTTTTTTTTTTTTTTTTTTTTTTTTTTTTTTAATTTAGTTAAAATTTAGAAGTTTTTAAATTAGTAATTATATATATATATATATAAATAATTATAGTAAACTTGAGAATATATTTTGAGCGTAGAAAGTAAGGATATCAAATAAGAAAAACCTCTTAAATAATATAGTATAGATTATAGATTATTTAAACTTTATAAACTGGTAAATTTTGAGGGTATTTTGGGCATGAAAATTGAGGATTCCAAATAGAGAAGCTACTTAATTTGCGTGTGTGATAAAGGTTTTTTTTTTTTTTTTTTTTTGGTTAGTAGTCCTATTTTGTAGAAAAAAAAACTATGTTTTTTTTATTTTTATTTTTTATATATATAATTTTACACACACATATATATATATATATATATATATATTTATATATCTATTATTTAAGCTTTACAGTAAACTTGAGGGTATATTTTGAGCATCAAAATTAATGATATCAAACAGGAGAAATCTCTTAAATAGTATAATATAGATTATAGATTATTTAAGCTTTAGAAACTGGTAAATTTTGAGAGTATTTTGGGCATGAAAATTGAGGATCTCAAACAGGGAAGCTATTTAATTCGTGCGTACGAAGAGGCTTTTTTTTTTTTTTTTTGGTTAGTGGTCCTATTTTGTAGAAAAAAAAACTGTGTTTTATTTATTTTTATATATATATAATTTTTATTTTAAAAATCTAATTTATAAGTGAATAAATCAATTTGAAAATTAATAGGAGAGTGGTCCTATTTTTTAAGCAATGTTTTAGTGGAAGTTAGAGTTGCATTTTTACTGGATTGTCCTTTAGTTTTTTACTCTTATTTTTCAAATTGATTTATTCACTTCTAAATTAGATTTTTAAAATAAAAATTATATATATATAAAATAAAATAAAAACACAATTTTTTTTTTTACAAAATAGGACCACTAAAAAAAAAAGCCTCATTGCACGCGTGAAGCGTGTGTGATGAGGCTAGTCAATGATAATTGTTCTATAATTAATAATTTGCATCCATTATAATTTAGAATTATTATATTTTTCAATCACAAAAAAACCTAGGGTTGTGATGAAAAATTATTTCACCTGTAAATGCATAATACTCATCACACCCATGCTTAGAGGCTAGTAGATATATAATAGAATAATAATAATATATAAAATTATGAGGCCTTAAAAGCTTATATGAAAAAATATTATGATGTCAACCAAAAGTCACATTTTCACACACATATATATAAGCTATGAGGCTTTTTTTTTTTTTTTTTTTGGTTAGTGATCCTATTTTGTAGAGTTTTTTTTATTTTTTTATTCTATATATATAATTTTTATTTTGAAAATCTAATTTATAAGTGGATAAAACAATTTAAAAATTAATAGGAGAGTGGTCTTATTTTTTGGGCAATGTTTTAGTGGGAGTTAAAATTGCATTTTTACCGAATTGTCCTTTAGTTTGGTTTCTACTTAAACATAGGGGTGTAGGGACTTTTTTGAACTAAAAAAAATGAGGAATCCAAACAGGAGAAACGCCTCAAATAATAGTATAGATACAAAATGGGTTTTTAGTAATTTCAGAGTAATTGGGTCGAGTCCGGGTTTGGGTTCAGGCTGGGTTTTTGATAAACTTCGGACTCGATCCAGACCCCTTCG